>NW_026057580.1:34741150-34803140 GCF_023721935.1 Panthera uncia | reverse complement strand
TTTTTTTTATATATATTTTTTATTTATTTATTTTTTAATATATGAAATTTACTGTCAAATTGGTTTCCATACAACACCCAGTGCTCATCCCAAAAGGTGCCCTCCTCACTACCCATCACCCACCCTGCCCTCCCTCCCACCCCCCATCAACCCTCAGTTTGTTCTCAGTTTTTAACAGTCTCTTATGCTTTGGCTCTCTCCCACTCTAACCTCTTTTTTTTTTTTTTTTTTTTTTCCTTCCCCTCCCCCATGGGTTTCTGTTATGTTTCTCAGGATCCACATAAGAGTGAAACCATATGGTATCTGTCTTTCTCTGTATGGCTTATTTCACTTAGCATCACACTCTCCAGTTCCATCCATGTTGCTACAAAAGGCCATATTTCATTTTTTCTCATTGCCACGTAGTATTCCATTGTGTATATAAACCACAATTTCTTTATCCATTCATCAGTTGATGGACATTTAGGCTCTTTCCATAATTTGGCTATTGTTGAGAGTGCCGCTATAAACATTGGGGTACAGGTGCCCCTATGCATCAGTACTCCTGTATCCCTTGGATAAATTCCTAGCAGTGCTATTGCTGGGTCATAGGGTAGGTCTATTTTTAATTTTCTGAGGAACCTCCACACTGCTTTCCAGAGCGGCTGCACCAATTTGCATTCCCACCAACAGTGCAAGAGGGTTCCTGTTTCTCCACATCCTCTCCAGCATCTATAGTCTCCTGATTTCTTCATTTTGGCCACTCTGACTGGCGTGAGGTGGTATCTGAGTGTGGTTTTGATTTGTATTTCCCTGATAAGGAGCGACGTTGAACATCTTTTCATGTGCCTGTTGGCCATCCGGATGTCTTCTTTAGAGAAGTGTCTATTCATGTTTTCTGCCCATTTCTTCACTGGGTTATTTGTTTTTCGGGTGTGGAGTTTGATGAGCTCTTTATAGATTTTGGATACTAGCCCTTTGTCCGATGTGTCATTTGCAAATATCTTTTCCCATTCCGTTGGCTGCCTTTTAGTTTTGTTGGTTGTTTCCTTTGCTGTGCAGAAGCTTTTTATCTTCATAAGGTCCCAGTAATTCACTTTTGCTTTTAATTCCCTTGCCTTTGGGGATGTGCCGAGTAAGAGATTGCTACGGCTGAGGTCAGAGAGGTCTTTTCCTGCTTTCTCCTCTAAGGTTTTGATGGTTTCATTGGAAGTTCTTAAATTGATGTTGGATGTTGCTAAATTAAGAAAGCTCATCATTCAAGGAGACTTCGTTAATAAAATTTCAATTAAAGCAAAATCACATAGTTCTACTAATAGCAGCAATGAAAAATATATTCCCAACAGCTTTTTCTCATTTAGAACATTACGTTTGAATAACCTTTTAACTATACATGTTTATAATTCATGCAATTGCAAGTTCTCAGTTTTTCTTCCCAAGTGTTTAAAATACACACATTTATTATTATTTTCAGTTAAAGAACATTGATCTTATATTAACATGTAATCGTAAAGATCTCACAAATCAAACCACATCAAACAATTTTCAATATAATGTTTAAATTAAAAGAAAGTTATGTTTTCAAAAGTATTTGGAATTGTTATTTTTCTTGCTGGAATGAACACAGAGATAATAGTAAATATAAGTAATATCTTATTTGTCCTTTGTTTCTAAATAACTAAGAGTTAGATTCAGGGGAGCACTAATTCTAGTTTTAACTATGAAGTCATTTCTTACTCTGAATGCAATCTTTATTTTTATACACTTAGATGTATATATATTTGATGTATATACTATTAAAATTCTGCTATTAAAAAAGAAATAAATTCAAGGAAATAATTTGATCTGTTTAGATAGACCACTGAAAATTTTGCTTTAAAATAAATTTTGACTACGTACATACATTACAGAGACAAGGGAAACAGTTAAGAAATTAAAAAAAGAAAACTAATACATATCATAATTAGGGTTTGGAAATTATTTACAATATTTTAAAGCAAAAAAGGGTTAGATAATTCTGACTAAGAATTTAGAGTTTCAGTTTACAAATCAAGAAAGCATAAAATAGTGAAAATATTAACTAAATCTACAAGGTAATAATTTAGGGTTTAAATTTATTTAGGACTTAAATTTATTTTTATTCACAATGTCTTTTGAAGACCTTCTGTTCTAGTGATACTTAAGGGCAATCCTCAATAAAATATAATAGAAAATAATCTGTTCCACAAAATATGTATTGCTCTTAATATGTGTATTCATGTCATACCCTCCTTAAACTCAATGCAAAGTGTCCCTAACGTTAGCTGGCTGGAAAATTAACATAATGCTTATAGCAAATGTTAGTTAAGTTCAAGAGAAAGAGATAATTGTCTTCCAAATACACAGGTCTTCCACAGTTTCCTATTATTGGGAAAGCCCCATCTATTAGGGTCTTGAGTCATTGTTTATCACTAACTTAGGCCTAGCTCTAAATCTCCATCTGGTTTTCTGCCTTTTGAAAAAGCCCACGTATGAATCTCAGCAATCTTTGGCTGCTTTAGTACCAGACTCAAACTAGATGTGACGCTATCTTGCCCCTTCCCCTTGGGTGCTACTCTAATTACTTCTTCTCCTTGTTAAGACCCCAAAGTAATGCAAATCCAAGTCATGTCTACACAGCGATTCCACCCACACACCCCTGAGCCTACATGCCTGCCCTAAAAGGATAGCCCTCAGAAAAAGATGATCAAAAGGAAATGTGTATAGAAATGGGAAAGTTATCCAAGAAACAGAAAGGGTCAATAGCAGCAGCCTCAATCCTGAAGCCTTTGAGGAAATGTGAGCACAGGGGACAACTAAGAAGTGAGAGGCAAAAGTTACAGACTCCAGGGATAACAGAGAATGAGGAGACAAGAGTCTCAAGACCAAAGTCTTAACTATCAAAAAGTACTTGATAGTTAAGAATAGAAAGGGCCCACAGAAACTATCAACTGTAGGTTTTTTGTTGAAGGACTTTCTTAGTCTTCTCTTCTGTCTTTCTGACATAACTCAATCCTACTCTCCACAAATGTAATTTTTAATAGAAAATAAGTATGGATCCCAAATGAGAAGGTATTTCTACAACTGGAAAAAGGGTGAATTTTTTTCGTGAAATACAGTAGCCCCCCTTTATCCATGGGGGACACATTCCAAGACCCCCAGTGGATGCCTTAAAATTGCAAATAGTACCGGACCCTTTAAATACTGTTTTTCTATACATACTTATGATAAAATTTACTTTATAAAATAGGCACAGTAATAGCACCAATAACTAATAGTAAAATGGAATAATCATAATATACTGTAATAAAAGCTATGTGAATGTCATCTCTGTACTGTACTTACCATCCTTCTTCTTGTGATGATGTGAGAAGGTAAAATGCCTCTATGATGAAATGAAGTGAAGTGAATGACACAGGTAATGTGACTGTAGAAAGTGAAACTGCACATAAGGGGGACTACTATATTATGTAGCAGTTAGTCTAATCAAAAACTAAATAAAATATTTTGAGAACCAACCACAGCAATAGTCTTTTTTATCTTTACAAAAAGGAATTCATTTTATCAGGCTAAATTCATTAAGACAGATTAAAATTGTATCTACTTTGTCTCTGTTGACCTTCATCTTTGAATGAGGCTTTGCAAGCTCTTACAATAAATTTCTCCTGAGATTTTTGATATCAGTTGCAATTTCTAGAAATTAATTTTAAAAAATATACTTTGATAGAGTCATAAACAGAAATTGAAAAAGCCCTATTTCCTCTTCTTTCAGGACATTACTATACAATGAATGGAATAAGCACAGAGAACCGGGATTTAGAATGAAGTCCCATGCCTGCAATTTTCTCTTTGACCCCAGGCAAGTCACTTAAGCTTTCTGAATCTCAGCTTCCTCAACTGGAGAATGAAGATAATGATGCTTGGCAATTAAAAAATAAATAATAGGGGCGCCTGTGTGGCTCAGTTGGTTAAGCGTCCGACTTCGGCCCACATCATGATCTTGTGGTTTTTGAGTTCAAGTCCCACATCAGGCTCTGTGCTGACAGCTCACAGCCTGGAGCCTGCTTCGTATTCTGTGTCTCCGGCTCTCTCTGCCCCTCCCCTGATTGCACTCTTTCTCTCTCTCTCTCAAAAATAAATAAACATTAAAAAAATTCAAAAAATTTAAAAAAAATAACACAAAACGGCTAACAAACACATAAAATATTCAATTTAATTAGTAATCAAATAAATAAAATTAAAATATTTGTTGAATTAGCAATGATCTCCCACATATCCAGTGCTTTTAAAAGCTAAGTGAGACAGGCACTTTCACACTTTGTTGGAAGCAAAATGTCAGCATGTAACAGGGACCTTAAAAATGCTCATGTAATTTGACTTAGCAAATCTCTTTCTAGGAAGCTATCTCAAGAACACCATTTGAAAAACACAGACTACATTTTACTCACAAAGACAATTATAAAAAGTATTTATAACAGTAGAAAGTTTGAATCTTTCTAAGTATTTGGAGGAAACCCAACAATAAAAGTGACCATAAATAAGGCGCATATAACAAGCAAATTTAGAATATATAGATATAGATATGGATATAGATATAGATATATATAGATAAGTGCATGTGGGTGGGTTAGAAATCAGTTTTAACCTATCTCAGTGGCCTTACAAGGTGCCAAATATGAAATAAGCTTATATTTCTTTGTACATTCCAACTATCATAACCCCAGTCCCCATTGGTGCATTTGTCAAAAGTCTGCCTTGCTCACAACATTTCTAGCAGCTGTTCTGGGAGTTTCTGAGGCCACTAACTCTCACATGCTTGCACGTGAAACCCTTCACTTCTTCCTGGGCTGTCTACACAGCTGCAGCTGACTAGTGATCACCCCTGAAGTGCCCCCGCCAGCCCTATGAAGAAACACTGCATCCTATGTCCCTCCAACATAATTGAGGAGAACTGTGACATTTATTAACTCTCTGAAAGCTTGGGGACAAGGAAGTGTAGCAGAGAAGGTGGCAAATACTGTTGCTGGGAGTGGCCAACCTGAGTGTTCCAAACCGAGCTTTAAGGACCTATCAGACTCCCAACAGGATTGACATGTTGAGGGACCCTAGTCCTTAATGACAGGACTCTTCATACCTCAGAAGTGAAGCATAACCCAGGCCCATTACCCATGTGCTTACATCCCAGGAGAGAATATGTTATCCTTCATGCCCCAGGCTGATTGGGAGAAAATCTGTTTGCATTTTTGGCAATCTTATTCTCTACCAGTGTGGCCTGTCTGACTCATATAGCTAGAATCAGAGTTCACAGCCCATTTCTCAAAGTTTGGATTACTCAATTTTAAATAACACCAACAGTTCAGTCCACACAATGCTGTGCAAGCTTATTTTTATACATTGTTTGGAGAGGCAAATAAAATATTTACCTTGAATATCCTTCTCAGCATAGTCCAAATCCTGATTTTCCACCAGCCAATTCTTAGACAAAAAGTGGGGTGAGCCACAGTCTAAGGCAGTTTGTTTGGCAAACTAACTTCACTGGCCAAATCTGGTCAGATGCTTATTTTGTAAAGCTTTATGAAAACATAATCATGCCCATTATTTACATATTGCCTATGGCTGCTTATGTGCTACAATGGCAGAGTCAAGTAGTTGCAACAGAGACCAAACAGCCTGTAAAGCCTTAAAATATTTACTCTCTGGCCCCTTGAAGAAAACATTTCCCAACATTTCCTGATCTAAGGTCAGTAAATGTACCCAGATGTTAGATGATGGAAAGCTAGTCCCCCTGGTTAAAAAAGCCAGGGTAACTAAATTGAACCTGTTCCATAAAATTATAGACCCAATAAAAGAGGAATCAAGAAAGAACAAGTTAAAAGATGAAGTAGGAGATTGAATAGCTCACCCTGTGAATATCCACCGACCACACAGGGTCACATGGTGGACTGACTAGTGGACAAAACCTCACTGAAAAAGGTGGGAGCATCCTGTTCTGAAAACCTCATTCTGTTCTCTTCCACACTGATAGTTAGGAGAAAGAAAGGACTTTCAGAATGCCACTAACATGAGGCTGTCTTGAGACTGGAGATGATCTGGAGAAAAATCAAGTGTCCTGGGATCCAGAGTGCTTCTTAATACGTGACTCTTATCTACACCTGGCCTGTTTGGTATGTATATCCAGGGGATATTTTGGCTTTTCCTCTCCAATGATTGCAATGGGCCTCTGTTCATGGGCTCCATGGTGACATCTTAACAGGCCAAGGACTGTACACAAAGCGCGTGTATACAAAGTATATCAAAGTATATTTTTCAGAAATCAATTTAATTCATATTTTCGTACCTCCCTCTGCCTTTTCCCAGAGATTGCCTCTGTAAAGGGACTACAAAGACCTAGATCCCCAACTATAGATACACAATTAGCCACTGACTCATCTCTTATTTCTATCTGCAAATTCCCTACATATCCATGTCAACCTCTACTATTTTTCTCAACTCTCAGCCATAAAAGACACATTCTGTTTCCCCTCTCTGTTGGAGAACTAGAAACTTTATGAGGCCATCTGGGGTCTGTGTCCTAAATATATCATAGAAACTGTTTTTTGGGACTTGTATATACCCATGGATCTACTAAACAATCAATGAAGAAAGGGGGCCATAGGTTCCCTCTTCTCTCAGAGCCCACTAATCCTTCAGAGGGTTGTGCCCCTACATGCACTCCCCTACACACGGGAAGGGAACAAGGCCGCTTCTCACACACAGCCTCTCTGGTAGCTAAGAACCCTTAGATTCCCTCCCAAGTGACCCATCCCTCTAGTCAAATATTAATTTCCCCCTAAGTTTGGGGGTAGAAAGACTAGGCCTGATTCATCATATTTTCTTCTCAAATCTATTGTTTGCTACCTTAATCCTTTCTACTACTTGCAGGGCCTGAACTCTTGAAACCTAAAAGCCAGAAGTAGCTCCTCCTCTGCTGCTCTTCTGTTTTTTGCCAATACATCTTCTCCCCAGAGCAGTGAGTTCAGAATAGCCTCTTGCCTTGATTGGCTATAGAGGAACAAAGGGGAATAGCAAGTGCCAGAAGATATTGGTTAAAATTTGGTGTGTATTGCAAAAACATAATCCCACTGAAACCAATAACTCAAATTATCCCTCTCTTAGCAATGGACTATGCCATAGATCATGGGACCAAGAATCAATGTCAGTTACTACCTGTTTATTATGCACACATATAATCCCCCCCACCCAAATACACTCAAACATACAGTTAAAACACATGGGGAGCATTTTTGCCATATACATAAGAGATCAAAGTTTATCTGTCTATATCAAGACACATAAATATCAAGATATATACCAAAAATTTAGATATATAAATACATAAGTTTTGTTATGAATCAGTTTTAAGAAAAGGAAAGGAAGACAATGGCAAAGGACACAAAACAGTAATCTACAAAAGAAAAAAATACAAGTGGCATATATAAATGTGTATCAAGGGACACTTGGTGCTCAGTTGGTTAAGCATCCAACTCTTTTTTTTAAATTTTTTTTTTTCAACATTTTTTATTTATTTTTGGGACAGAGAGAGACAGAGCATGAACGGGGGAGGGGCAGAGAGAGAGGGAGACACAGAATCGGAAACAGGCTCCAGGCTCCGAGCCATCAGCCCTAAGCATCCAACTCTTGATTTTGGCTCAGGTCATGATCCCTTAGTCATGAGATGAGCTCAGTGCTAGGTGTGAAACCTGCTTAAGATTCTCTCTCTCTCTCTCTCTCTCTCTCTCTCTCTCTCTCTTTCTTTCTCTCTCCCCACATTTCACCCCTCTGTTGATTGCATGCACGACCACACACATGCTCTCTCTCTGTCAAAAAAATGTGTACCAAAAAAATTAAAATAAATAGAGATAAAATCACCCAGGGACATTATTAGGAACACAGCTTCCTAGGTTCTACCCTGGTGTACAAATACAAAATTTTGAAGGATAACTTGGAAATCTGCATTTTTAGTTAAGCATTATGAAATATTTCTAGAGGCTACCAAGGGTTGCGGCTCATTGGTATTGAAGAAAGTATACTGGTTCAGAGATACTCATCTGACTAAAGTAGAATGACAAATAATCTTAATCAGGAAGCCCAACTTTAATTTCTCTAAAGTAAGCATCAGCATATCTACAGAAAGCAAAATCACCACCACAACAACAACAGTAACAACAACAAACAACCACATCTGAATATGGTATCTGACTGAGAGGATATGTTCCATCCATCCAAGATTCCAATGTATTTTCCTGTAGTAGGTATCCTATATTCTACTTATACCACAGTTTTCCCTAAATCTTTTTTTAAAATAAAAATTTTACTGCTACTATTCAATTTCAAATATTTGCATGCCTGTATACCCCCTTTATCTAAGATTTCTTTTGCTTCAACTTTGAAAGGAGAGCTACTCAGTTACTGGTTTTCAGGTCTTTGGTCTTGCACACACTGTCCTAATTACTTTGTAGAATTCTACTGATAGCACAGAAACTACAGCAGCTGCCTAAATGAACATATGCCTCATATGAAACTCAAATATGTGTTCAATGGGTCCTGTTACTTGGTGCTACCTAAATGCATTCAAAGTGGGTAACACAGTGATGGCATTCCATAAACACATGTGAGCCAAACATAACCTAAATGAAAATTTTCTGGAAACACACTTGTTCAAGTGGCCTGCTTTGTGGTAACAATTGCATTTTAATTTATTAACCGAATGTAAACAAGATATGCTATAAAGGAAGGAAGATGAGAAACAGTTCTACCATCACAAAATGATTCTATTTAGAACTCTGCCATCATTTCTTGGCAGAAATATCTTGTTGGCTTCATTTTGGAGCAGATTGCTTTGAATTGTTTTCACCCATTCCAAAATGTGGGTGCCAGGCTCTATAGCTAGTACATTAACACCATTGTTTTTTAACTGACCAGAAAACAAAAAAAAATCACATTCTAGTAAACTATACCCCACGTTATTAGATCAGCTCCTGCCCCTAAATCATAATTGGAAAACCTTTATAAAAGTCTGTAGGAAAATTCTGGTATGGAGGATAATAGCATTTGCAGGTATACTCTGTAGCATCTTTCCTAAACTGCTTTGCATCCAAATCATACTCATTTCCTTTTCCTCTGCTCAAGTAACACTTTCAAAAATTCCTTTATTATTGTGCAGGTTGTGTTGTATTATAATCATCTGTTTAGATGTCTGTCTCAGCTCCTCAATCATGAGCAACTTAAGAAAAGTTATCTCTGGCATTATCACTTCTAACATAATATGGCCTAATAAATGTTATCTAAGTAAATGAGTAATTTCTTGACCAAGGAATAATAAAACCATGCTTATATATTTAAGTTTATATAAAAATGATGTGTAAAAATGATGAAACAAATCACCTTATTCAATGTGGAAAATGGACAATATCAACAGCATATGCTAATTCTTATCAGATATAAAACTAACATTTTAGTGCAGGATCTACATAGTGTAGACACTCATTAAACACTAGCAGTTGATTTGTTCTTCCATTTGTACATGGTGAAGGAGTTCTGTATAGTCTTACAAAGGCAAGCCTCCGGGCACCTGGGTGGCTCAGTCAGTTGAGCGGCTGAGGTAAGCAGATCTGGAAGGCTTAGGAGGTAAGTGTTACAAGCAGTAAAAACCAGAAAGCATGGAATGGCAACCTTAAGGGAAAAATCCTTACCTCAGAATAAATAAAACACTTACCTCAGAATAAACTGAGGGTTGATGGAGGGGGATACGTGGGGGATGGGCTAAATGGGTGATGGATATTAAGGAGGGCACTTATGATGAGTGCTGGGTGTTATACATAAGTGGTTAATCCAATATTACACTATATGTTAACTAACTAGTATTTAAATAAAAATTTGAAAAAAAAAAGCAGCTGGAGAGTTTTTAAGAACTAGGTTGGGGGAGGAGGATCCTGGGAAGATGGCGGCATAGGAGGATGCTGGGCTCACCGCGTGTCCTGCTGATCACTTAGATTCTACCCACACCTGCCTAAGTAACCCAGAAAACCGCCAGAAGACTAGCAGAACGGATTCTCTGGAGCCAAGTGTAGACAAGAGGCCCACAGAGGAGGGTAGGAAGGGCAGAGAGGTGGTGTGCGCTACACGGACTGGTGGGAGGGAGCCAGGGTGGAGGGGCGGCCAGACGGCCAAGCAGAGCCCCCGAGTCTGGCTTGCAAAAGCAGAGGGGCCGGATGGAGTGTGTTCCGACAGCAAGCGAGACTTGACATCTGGAAGGTTATAAGCTAACAGCTCTGCTCAGACAATGGGAGGGCTGGAGGACAACGGGAGGGAGAGTTGTTGAGCCCTGGACGACAGAGCTCAGCTTGGCGGGGAACAAAGGCACTCACCAGCGCCATCTCCCTCGCTCATCCCCCAGCCAAAATCCCAAAGGGAACCAGTTCCTGTCAGGGAACTTGCTTGCACCTCGCAAACACCCAATGCTGTGCTTCTGTGGATCCATCCCTCTGGCGGGTCTGACTCCCTCCCGGTGCTGCAGGGCCCCTCCTGAAGTGGATCTCTGAAGGAAAAGCGAGCTGAGCCTGCCCCTCCCGCCCCTGTGCACCTTGCCCATCCACCCCAGCTAGTACGCCAGAGCCCCAGCACCACAAGCCTGGCAGTGTGCAAGTAGCCCAGATGGACCACGCCACCCCACAGTGAATTCTGCTCCTAGGAGAGGGAAAGAGAAGGCACACACCAGTCTGACTGTGGCCCCAGCGGTGGGCTGGAAGCAGACATCAGGTCTGACTGCAGCCCCGCCCACCAACACAAGTTATTCAAGACAGCACAGGGGAAGTGCCCGGCAGTTCCGTACCCCTCCAGGGACTATCCAAAATGATGAAACAGAAGAATTCCCCTCAAAAAAACCTCCAGGAAATAACGACAGCTAACGAACTGATCAAAAACGATTTAAACAATGTAACAGAAAGTGAACTTAGAATAATAGTCATAAAATTAATCGCTGGGCTTGAAAACAATATAAAGGACAGCAGAGAATCTATTGCTACAGAGATCAAGGGATGAAGGAACAGCCAGGAGGAGCTGAAAATGCTATAAATGAGCTGCAAAATAAAATGGAGACAACCATGGCTCGGATTGAAGAGGCAGAGGAGAGAATAGGTGAACTAGAAGATAAAATTATGGAAAAAGAAGAAGCTGAGAAAAAGATAAAAAAAACCCAGGAGTATGATGGGAAAATTAGAGAACTAAGTGATGCACTAAAGAGAAATGATCTACGCATAATTGGTATTCCAGAGGAGGAAGAGAGAGGGAAAGGTGCTGAAGGTGTACTTGAAGAAATAATAGCTGAGAACTTCCTGGATCTGGGGAAGGAAAAAGGCATTGAAATCCAAGAGGCACAAAGAACTAGGTTGGGGGAACTGCAGGCACCTGTGTTTGCTAATTGGCTTTACCCAAAGGAAAAGTAACTTTCTCATATCTTCATGTCAGGAGGTAGTTTTACAATCTGGAGCAATGTGCCCAAGGAAGTTGTCCCCTATCCTCCCAGAATACTTGATATCTGATAGCCAAAGATATAGGCACTATCTTCTGTGATGATTACACTTCAAAGAGATGGCCCCAGGTCCTTGAGAAAGACATTCTTGGTGATAGCAAAAGGCAGGGAAAAGATAATATACATTTCAAATGGGGCAGAGAAAGAATTTCTAATTCGTTTTCCAAGGTAAATGCTCTAAGAAAAGAGAGGTCAGGGGCCTAGAGTTGAGCCATCTTAGAATAGTTAGAGGATTTCTTTGATTCTCATTCTGTAAAGAGGATAATTCATGTACTGTTTGAAAGAAGGGTCATTAGAGCAATCCCAACCCTATAGCAATGTCTCCTCTTAATAAAAATTTTTAAGATTATTGTCAATAAAATCACATTAAGAAAATCAAACATGTTTGTTTTAAAAAGAACTACTTAACCTCCAACAATATTTTAAAACTTACAATGGCATTTGTTGTGGCTTTGAAATATTCCTAGGGAACAATGCTGGTTAGTGCTGAAAATGATTTAATTGTATTAAATAACTTTGAATAAACAAAATGATTATTTGGATATGTCTTTAGTCAGTGGTTCAGGGCATTCCTAAGATACCTGAAATAAACATTTAATTTGGAAGGATGAAAATCCTATTTACTCCTTCATTAGGCAATAGTTCTCTTTCAACAAGTATTTTAAATTTCTGTTATAGATAAAGGATAATACTTCATGATTTAATAGATTAAAAAATTAATAAGGCTAATCTTTTCTCTTAAACTCACACACTACTAAGTAGATTATGTAAGTCACCAAGTTGCTCTAATGCAAGACAGATTGATATCAGTGCCATAAGAGAATGCCGATTGCTGTGGCATTACCAAAACAGGAAAATCAAATCCCATTAAGTCTCTTTTAGTTCACAAGTACCTTAGTCAAGTATCAAAAGGTTGCAAGTAACATAGACTCCCTCGATTTCTTTTAATGAGAAGTATGAAACATTAGCAAATATAAATTTATTTCATGAAATCCGAGGCCAGCCCTCAGAAGCAAATAGATCCAGAAAATGGACATTAAAATTACTCTCTCTGTCTCTCTGGATTTATGTGGTCTCTTACTCCTGCTTCTCTCCCTTCAATTTTTTTCTTTTTTTGCCTAATTGCCTTCTCTATTTTGTCATGTGTAAGGCCAAACATGGTCGGTCCAGATCTTAATTTGCATTCCTTTTCAGTGAAAGAGCTAAAAAAACAAAAAACAAAAAAACTGACCCATGTCTCAGAGACCCAAATCCAAATAGCCTGGAGAAAGCATCTAAGTTGCCTGAACTGGGCCGGATGTTTATCCTTGTCCAAAAGATAGTATTGAGATACAATGAAGTCCACCCAATGAGTGGACTTTCCAGACTAGGGAAACAGAAGTTAGGACATTAACTTAAAATATGTAAAAGAAAATAAGGTAGATGCTAGACTAAGAAGTAATATTACCATCCTTCATCAATGAACATTCTGGGGAATTGTCTCTTAGCAGGGATTAGGTTCTAAAGTCAGCATACATTGAAAAAACGCTTAAAGACAAAATTATCTTTGAAATATCTTAAATAGCCCTAACTTCTTTCACACGTGTGGTTTTATGTATATAACCATTCTTATGGAATGCTTTGGTTGCAAATAGAAAATAAGCTTGACCCAATCGGCTTAAACAAAAAGGAAGAAAACTTGTTATCTCACAAACAAATGGTCCAGTGTTTGTTAATTCAGTTGTTCAATGATATTATGGCACCAAAGTTCTCTTCATTTTCCTGTTTTGCCATTCTTAGCAAGTCTGACTCTCCCAAGCTAACATCCTTTGTGCTCACAAATGGCTACAGACCAGGGACTCAATCATACAGGAAAATATACAAAGTCTCTTCCTTGTTCATCTAATTTAAGGAGTGATACAAACTCTTTCCCAAAGCCCTCTACTCTCAGTTGACCTCCCTCAAGTCTCCATCAGAAATGGGGTAGAACTCACCCTAAACCAACTACTAGCTAGAAGAATAGGAGCATTGTAGTAGATTTATAACAATCATAACTTAGCCGGGAGCCAATTTGGGCAAAGCTGGACACCATTACAGTATCAGGGCTCTTTCAACATGGAAGTAGCAGAAAACAAATAATTTGGCACTCACAAAACTCCTGATTCTAGTCATGCTTATTTTAGCTCTAATTAATATAAAAGAAAAGAGTGAAAATAAACCTCAGATTTCATCAAACCCAATGAATTCCAAGATTAACAATGTGTGTGTACTATCTATCGATATCCTGTGACTTGGTGATTTGTAATATTCTTTGAGAACTTCTTGTCTAGGTTATATAGGTGAAGCTCTAAAGCCCAAATAATAATTAAAGAAGTGAATAAAAGCACTATTTTAATCCAAGTGGAAATGGTATGAATAAACAGGCAGACTGTGAAAAATTCATTTGGATAAGATAAGAGAATTATTTTCACTGGCCCAGTCAGTTAGTTGTTTATCTCACAGGGAATCATGTTGCCCTCAGGCCCTGCAGGGGACACACCTGTGAAAGATAAGAGTTATGTACCATACTTCTTCTCTAGGACATCAACAGGGTCATATTCTGGCTATTTGAAAGATCCACCTTTTTGTGTCAATTTGCACTAAATTCCCACTAAGCCCTGAGAAACACTGGTCTAGTCTGTAGAAATGTACCTTCAGGCAACAAAAAGTTTTATGTTAAATTTTTGCCCTCATGTTTTACTGTAGCTTGGCTGGTTTTTTTTTTAAATGTTTATTTATTGATTTTTAATAGAGAGAGTGAGTGGGGGAGGGGCAGAGAGACACAAAGAGAGAGAATCCCAAGCAGGGTCCACACTGCCACTGCAGAGCCTGATGTGGGGGGCTCTAACTCATGAACCATGAGATCATGACCTGAGCCAAAATCAAGAGTTGGTTGCTCAACTGACCGAGTCCCAGGAGCCCCTAGATTTTTAAAAATTATTTATTGTGCTTAACTGTAATAACCTCTCTGAGGGCAAGTCTTTGATACAGCATCAAGTTTGAAACCAGAGTCAGTGATCAAAAATGTCCAGCAAATGAAAGAATAAATTTTCTTTCTTACCCATTTCTGCACATTTACCCAAACCACAATATTCTGTCAGTTGCCTTTTAAGTTCATAAATATCCCCAGTAACTGAACAGCACAACTCCTTTGTAAAAATGTTGCACAACACATGTATCAAATGCTTAATGTTAACATTGAACAATCCTCAAAGAAGTGGAGCAGGGCTCCCTAGTTCTTAACTGTGGGCTGTGCATAATGACTTCCTTCCAAATAATACATTATGGAAAGGAGACAAGTTTTAAGTGGAGAAAATTGACCAACACTTCCTCAGCCAGGTAATCAAAGTCAACATCAATAGTGAAAATCAAGGTGATAGTTTGTCCCTTTATATTATGTGATAAGAATGGCATGTTACCTCTGTGATCTTCATCTCCAAAACACATAATCCTATTCTAGTTGTGAGAAAAATACCCATAAATCACAACTGAGAGACATTCTACAAATTACAGGACCAATAATCCTCAAAACCACTGAGGTCATCAAAAACAAGTCTTAGAAACTGTGAGAGCCAAGACGAGCCTAAGGAGACACAATGATTAATGTCACATGATGTTCTCAGTGGAACAGAAAAGGAATTGGTAAAAAGGAAATCTGAATCAAGTATGGACTTTATTTAATAATCATGTATCAATATATTGGTTCACTAATTGTATCAAATGTACCATACTAATACTGTAAGAAGTTACTAACAGGGAAAATGGTGTGGGCTATATGGGAACCCTATACTATTGTAATTTTTCTGTGAAAACAATTTTTTTTGTTCTAAATATAAAGGATCTTTACCTCATATTCATCTGGAGTGGAGAGGGGAGAAATGCAATAATCAAACACCAAATGATGCCTTTGTATATATTACCCCTCCCCATTCTGCCCCAGGGGAGAAATGAATCAACACCTGTGATCCAGCAAAGCGACAGCACATGCCTTCTTCATGGGGAGAGTGACTAAAGTGTGTGGCTGGAGGCCAGGACTGTTAATCTAGTGGAGGCTGCTGCACATGGCTGTAAGAGGAGAACTCCCCACCATCAGGTGCCCTCTCCATATTCCCTGTCCTAGCAGCACCAAAATACTGCTGTATTTTTCAGATAGTCCACCACAGATTTTAAACCTCTAAAAGATCACACATTCCTATTTTCAGCAAAGACTTTGAACTCAGCTAATTTTTGTACTTTATGATTAACCATCCGGAAAGGGTCTGTCCTTGCTCTTAGATTTTTATTTTACACTCAAATCCTCAAATACTTGGGTTTATACTGACTGACCTGCTCAAATTTCTTATTTCCCAGAATTGTTATGCTGCAAGATTCTTCCTCCTTTGCAGTGGTCCATCTCTTCACTGAGTTATCCTCTGTCCTCAATTCTTCCTTGTCCTGGAATAATTTAAATTATGAAACAAATCCACAGCATTTCAAAGGAATCTTTTTCCATCAGCCAAGATTGTTCACCAGCCAAGAAACCCTTGGGGCAACCAAGTTACCTATTAAATCTTCAGCAAGATCTAGAATTTTCTTCCTTCTGTTGGGTAACTTATAAATGTAGCAATAATATTGTGTATCCCAAATTCCACATTCATTACCAATTACGGGCATATTAGATATTTTATTTTGGGATGTGTTGCATATCAGTTTACAGAAAAAGAATTCCAAAGCCAGCCACCAAATTCCTCCTTTATGTCACTTGACAATGAGGCACGAAAAACAATTGCAACAGCTGTATATATCCTGAGATCATGAGCCATACACTTTATATAGAAACTGAGAATTTCAAAAGTTTAAAGCAGTTAAGTTAACCAACCTTTAAACAACTTTAAAAAATAGTTTCTTAAATTGTCAACCAAACCATAATTTTGATTAGAGAAAGACAAGATGAATAAGTTTGATCTGTGACCCTAAGTGAAAGGAACCCATCTGTTAATGTATCAGTTGAAAGGGGCACAAATACCATATGATTCCACTCACAAATGGAATCTAAAAAAAAAAAAAAGAATAAACAAACAAAATCAGAACTATAAATGCAGAGAACAAACTGATGGTGGCCAGAGGGGAGGAGTGTGGGGTGGGTGGGGGCAAAATGGGTACAGGGGAAAGGGAGATACAGGCTTCCGGTTATAGAATGAGCAAGTCACAGGAATAAAAAGCAGAGCATAAGGAATACAGTCAATGATATTGTAATAGCAATGTAATGGGACAGATGGTAGCTATACTTGTGGTGAACATAGCACGGTGTATGAATTTGTCAAATCGCCAAGTTGTAATACACCTGAAACTAGTGTAACACTGCATGTTAACTATAGTCAAGTAAGAAAAATTTTTAAAAATCAAAGCACAGCTCCAGTCATCCAAGATGCTGAAAGGAAAGAAGGTTAAGAACAAGATGGTCAACCCTGTTCCTGCTGACATGAGGAAGAAGGAGGCCAAGAAGGTGGACAATCCCCTATTTGAGAAAAGGCCCAAGAATTTTGGTATTAGACAGGATATCCAGCCCAAAAGGGACCTCATCCGCTTTGTCACCAATCAGGCTGCAGTGGCAAAGGGATATTCTCTATAAATGTCTAAAAGTGCCTCCCATAATTAACCAGTTCACCCAGGCCTGGGACCACCAAGCAGCCACTCAACTGCTTAAGCTGGCCCACAGATACAGACCAGAGACAAATAAGAAGCAAAGATTGTTGCTCCAGGCTGAGTAGAAAGCTGCCAGCAAAGGTGATGGCCCTCTAAGAGGTCACCTGTCCTTCAACTGGGGCTAATACTGTCACCGTCTTGGTGGAAAACAAGAAAGCTCGGCTGGCGGTGATTGCACATGATGTGGATCCCACTGAGGTGGTTGTCTCCTGTGTGCCCTGTGTCGTAAGATGGGGGTTCCCTACTGCATTATCAAGGGAAAGGAGGCCAAGCTAGGACATCTGGTCCACAGGAAGACCTGCACTACTCTCACCTTCACACAGGTTAACTCGGAAGACAAAAGAGCTGTAGTTCTGGCTAAGCAGGTGGAAGCTATCAGGACCAATTACACTGACAGATATGATGAGATATGCTGTCACTGGGGACGCAATATCCTAGGTCCACAGGCAGTGGCTCACATTGCCAAGTTGGAAAAGGCTAAAGAACTGGCCACAAAATTGGGCTAAGCATAAGCTGTTGAATTTTCTGTACATAAAAGTTACAAAAAGTTCTCTTTCAAAAAAAGTCAAAATAGCACAAAAAAGACACATTCTTTTTATAAAAACAGACAAATCCAGATTGCTTATCTGAAATAGATGGGCTCCAGTCATTCTTTGAAAATTTATTTTAGTTCAATTTTTAAAAATTAGTAACAAAGATGTGTAAAACATATCTATGGCAATCTCTAATTTCATCATCTTTGGTTTTTGAAAGATTATATATAATCTACTATTATCAACATATATATCATCAATATATAGTCTCCTTGAGGGTCTTTTCTATCTGTCCATCTCTTAGCCTCTTAATAGAGTGCCTTTTCAAAATAGATATTTGATAATTTACATTGAGACATAATGGATGCTAATAATTGCTAAAGGGGTCTCAGTGCACAGCTGAAAGGAGAAATTGCTATGAGAGAGAAGCTTAAAAGAAGATCATGAGAAAAATATATCATTCATTTGTTCAAAGACACTTGAGTGCCTACTCTTTGCTGATGCTCTGCTAAGCACAATGGGGGGATGGAGAAAAATATGATTAGGGCTTGAAGTATCAATAATACTTATCAATAATTAAGGATATAAGGTGTACATATGATATGTACTAGACACTAAGTAGGAAGAAAAAGTGAGTGACAATGAAAACATCTAGGACTTAAGGAGAAGTAGAAATCACTTGCATCTGAGAATGTTCTAGAGACTGCTCATAAATAGAGTGATGATGATTAGCATAGATAAATTAATAATTATCTAAATGGGCTGAAGGGAAAATAGAGTGGCAGGGATCAAAACTGATTCTCTGGATCCTGTCTGAATCTTATTAAAATTGTGTCAGGAGAAATATGACAGAGAGCCCATGACTAAAAGTTACCTTGCTTATATTCTATGATTTGCAAATTAATCAATCTCACAATTTGATCACTGTGATTCCTAAGAGTTTTGTATTAGTTTCATTTAGCAATTTTATGTTTATAGATTGTCATTTTTTTTTAATTTTTAAAGAAGCTCTTTATCTCTAAATTATGCAGCCTTTGTGCCAAAAATTTGAAAACATTCATGTTGTTCAGTCATGGATACAAAACAACTAGCATGAAATCAAAGGGTCTGCGATAAAATATTTAGCTAGAAATTTAAAAGCCTAGTTAATATTTAACCCCAAAATTACATAATAATAATGATGATAACGAACGTGACTCATGATAACCATTAGAGTTGTATAAAATTAAATTAATGATGGTTTTAAAACATGAAATGATCATTTCAAGGGAAGAAAATTAGTTTTGTGTGACCATATGCTACAAATTGAGAATAGATTTAGAAAGTATCAAAAAGCACTGAAATAATACAGATACAAAAAAATCTTCTAGTATTTGACCATTATCAAACACTCAGAGATTCCCTGCTGCCTAATGGTTATCCCCTTCCCACATTTCTCAGCATGGGATACAAGTCTTCCCCCACACTTTTGTCCCTTCTTGCTTTTCTAGTGTCCAATTCACCCAAACCCTGCTGGAGCAAAGTTACTTTATTTTCTTAAAAACTGCAAAGGCGTTCCCATATCTTGTCTTTTGCTACTGTAGTATAAACCTTTCTCCACAACTCTGGATGGAGTAAGCCTGTTAAGGTCCAATAAACATACTACTTTTATCATGAAGTAAAATAGTCTCAGCTATGACAGCCTTAAATGTGACTAGACATTGTGCAATTTATAGAGAACACTGGGAAGAGTGTGGACAACATCTCAAACCAAGGAATACTTGGAAAACTCAACTACCAGGTATACTAGGACCCGTGAAATAGTGGATCAGAAGGAAAGGGAGGAAACTGGAAGAATAAGGAAGAATAGAGAATAAGGAAGAATAGAGAAACTGAAGTAGCTCAGGTTGTGTGTGTGTGTGTGTGTGTGTGTGTGTGTGTGTGCATGTGTGGTGGGGCGGGCATGGAAGGAAAACAAAGATGCAAGGAGCTACCAGGAATGTTACTCAGCGATGTTGTAAATTTAGACTTGTTTCCAACAGAGATCAATATTTTTTTTTCAGTTTTGCTTGTTCTTTTTTAACTACTGCCTTATTGAGATGTAATTCACATAGAAAATTCACACACCACATTTAAAGTATATTATTTAATGGCTTTTTGTATATTCACAGGCATGTAAAATCATTCCCATAGTCGATTGTAAGACATTTTCATTATCTCAGAAAAGAAACTCCTTATCTTGTAGCCACCACTCTCTTGTATCCTCATCCCTGCAGACCTAAGCAAGTACTCATCTACTTCCTGTTCTATAGGTTTGCCTATTAAAGACATTTCATATAAACAAAATCATACTATTTGGTCTTGTAAAACAGGCTTATTCCACTCAGCATAATGTTTTCAAGGTTCATTCATGTTTATCAGGGGTCAAATAGCAGATGGAAGCAATTAGCAGATGGATAATTCACTGGGAGTGGTGGGCAAGAGACCAGTTCCTAAAAAGGTCCACCCTCCCAGAACAACAACTTTGTGAGAGTTAATCAAGATGTGAGGAGCAGGTCTTGCTACCCAGGAAGGATTTCAACACTAAAAAGAATAAACAAAATGAGGACCTAGTTACATAGGTGAGGCCAACAAAGATGGAGGCAGAGGGATCTCTCTTGACATCCAAAATAGGAAGCTTGTGGCAACAAAACAAAGTATTGACCAACTCAATTATTCTAGTCCCTTCCTTCCTCTTCATTTCCACATAATGGACAATAAAACAAATTAACAACAGTAAAAGCAAAGATCAAGAACAACACAGAAGGCTTGTTCTCGTTATTATAAACTATCAATACAATTATCAACATGAGAAATACAATCACTACAGCGCAAGTCTCCTTCATGAAGCAAGACTGATTTATCTAATTTGGAGAAGACGTATGTATTTTTCCTAACATCTGTACATTGTTTATATGTTAACAAACTTTCATAACTCTCTGAGTCTGTCCTTGCCAAAAAGATATTCAAAGTTCTTAAATGAAAATTTGATATAATGAAAGTATGTATGTATTGACTTACCAGATTCCCACTGATTTTACAAAGATAGGATATTCATATTGTTCAGGATGTTTTATAATTAGTTTACTGTTAATTTGAAAATTGGAAATCTTATTATATTATGAGGTATTCCAAATTTATGATGTGCTTATTTTACTATAAGGTTTTTGAAACTAAAATCAGCAATTGTTTGATAAATATAAATAGACCTTGGTATTCCTTAATGTCTCTTTGTATAAAGCTTTCACTTATCTAATTCAACAGCCCATGCTTTTTCTCCAATGTGCAAAGATTAGTTGTGGACAAGGGTGTACATCACAGGCAGCTCATGTTAGTCTTCTAATTAATGTATGATTTTACATAAACATTTTTAATTTGACAATCTTTAAAGGCTATGACTAAGTTTATTATTGTTTTAATGAAACTTTTACCGAGATATATAATTCACGTGTCATAAATTTCACCCTTTTAAATTGTCCAATTCAATGATTTTTAGTATATTTATACAGTTGTACATTAAATACAACTCTGCAATTCTAGAACATTTCATCACCCCAAAATGAAAGCCCACCTCAATTAGCAGTCCCTTCACATCTTTTCTTTCCTACAGCCTCTAGCAACTGCTAATCTACTCTCCATCTTATAGATTTGCCAATTCTGGACATTTAAAATAAAAAATATATATATACAATTTGAGGCTTTTTGTGTGTGACTGTTTTGACTTAGCATAATATTTCATGATTAATCCACATTGTAGCTTGTATTAGCACTTCATTTTCATACCCAAATAGTATTCCAGTGTATGGATATATTACATTTTGTTTATCCATTCATTAATTGGTGGACATTTGGGTTACTTCCACATTTGGCTATCATAAATAATGTTACTATGAACATTTGTGTACAAGTTTTTGTGTGGGCATGTGTTTTTAATTCTCTTGGAGATATACGTAGAAGTGAAAGTGCTGGTTCTACAGTAACTTTGTTTCACTTTTTGAAGAACTGCCAAATTATTTTCTAAAGTGGCTCCACCATTTTCCATTCCCACAAATGATGTATGGGGGTTGCAATTTCTCCAGATATTTGTCAATAATTGTTATGGTTCATCCTTTTAATTGCAGTCTTCCTAGTGAGTGTGAAGTGGTATCTCATTGTGGCTTTTATTTGCTTTTCCCTAAAAACTAATGATATTAAGAAACTTAATTTGTTTCTTGGCCAGTTATATAGTACCTTCTTTGGAGAGATGTCTATTCAAACATCTTTCTCAGTTTTAGTTGGATTATTAACATTTCATTGGTGAAACATGAGGATTCTTTATGTATACTGAATACCAGTTCCTTACCAGATATATACAAATATTTTCTCCCATTCTGTGGGTTATCTTTTCAATTACTTGATAATATCCTTTGAATCACAAATGTTTTAATTTTGATGAATTCCAATATATCTACTTTTTGTCATTGTAAATTGGTATAATATCTATGAAACCATTGCTTAATCCAAGGTCACAAAGATTTATTCCTATGCTTTCCACAGATAGTTTGATCTCCTACATTTAGGACTATGATCAATTTTGAGTTCATTTTTGTATATGATGAGGTAAGGGTAAGGTAGGGGTCCAAATTCAATCTTTGGTATATGTAATTCAATTGTTCCAACACCACTGTTGAAAAGACTATTCTTTTCCCATTCAATTATATTGACACTCTTGTTGAAAATCAATTGGCTATAAATGTAAAGGTTTATTTCTTGACTCTAAATTCTATTCTGTTGACTATATTTGTGTATTTATGTTAGTACCACACTGGCTTGATTGTTTTAGCTTTATAATAAGTTTTTTAAAATTTTTGTTTTGCTTTATTTTATTTTAGAGAGAGACAGAGCATAAGTAGGGAAGGGGCAGAGAGGGAGACACAGAATCTGAAGCAGGTTCCAGGCTCTGTCAGCACAGAGCTGAACGTGGGGCTCAAAGTCCCGACTCATGACCTAAGTCGGATGCTTAACTGACTGAGCCACCCAGGTGCCCCTACTTTATAAGTTTTTAAATGGAAATTGTGAGTCCTCCAACACTGTCTTTTTCAAGATTGTTTCAAGTATTCTGGGTTCTTTATATACCTATATGAATTTTAAAGCTTACAACCACAATTTAGAAGCTTTTTGTACATTCTTTGGGGTTTCCTATGTAGATAATCATGTCATCTGCAAACAAGAATAGTTTTGTTTCTTTTTTCTTTTGTGATTTGTATGTTCTTTATTTAATTTTCTTGCCTTATTGCACTGACCAGAGCTTCCATTATTATGTTGAATGAGTGTGGTAATATGAACATCTTACCTTCTTCCTGCTTTTAGAGGGAAAGCATCCCGTCACACCATTAAGTATAATTTAGCTGTAGGGTTTTATTTTTTTTATAGATATTCTTTATCAAGATGAAGAAATTCTCCTCTATGCTTTGCTTTTCTTTGTTTTTTTACTGAGAATTTTGTCATGAATATGTGGTGAATTTTGTCAAATGCTTTTACTGCATTGATTGATATGATCATATGACTTTTCTTCTTTAGCCTGTTTATATGATAGATTACACTGGCTGATTCTTAAATATTGAACCAGTCTTACATACCTGGAATAAACCCCTCTTGTTTACATTGAATAATTCTTATTACAAATTATTTAATATTAAATTATTGATATTTAAATAATTAATAATTTATTGATAGTAAATAAATGAATAATAAATTGATATTAATTTAAATATTAATTTATTAATTTAATTTATTTTAATATTAATTTAAATTAATTTAAATTAATATTAGATACCATATGTTGCTGGATTCTATTTGTTAATAATTTAAGAACTTTTACCTCCATTCATAAGGGACATGGATCTATAGTTTTCTTTTTTTGTACTGTTTGTCTGTTTTTGATGTTAGGGTAATGCTAGCATCATAAGTTGAGTTGAGAAGTGTTCTCTTCTCTTCTGTTTCCTGAAACAGATTGTGTAGAATTGGTGCTAATTACTTTTTAAAAATTTGATAGAATTCACCAGTCAAACAATCTGGGCCCAGAGATTTTTCCAGTTTTAAAACCATAAATTACGTTTCCTTAATATTATAGACTTATTATTGCTTTAGTGTTTTCATTTTTTAGTATTATAAAATAAATGTATATACATTTTAATTTTTAACCTTTTTTCTTACTTTAAGATAATAAATTTCCTTATCTGACTTCATGGCTTCCACCTTCTTCTCTAGTAGATGTAGCAGTGTTCTGGGCTTCTGCTCTGCCTAGTTATTCAATCTCCTACCCTATGAAAGTCCTACATTCTGAGTTTCTACCTTCACATATGAATACAGGCAAACTTCTCCCATCCGGCTTTTTATCTCAAATCACCACTCCCACTACTAGAATATTTACTCTCTTCTGAAAGGTATACTACTATTCCAAAGAGGAAATATCAAGTGTTGACTTCTGTCTCTCTTGGCTGTCTTCAGATTTTGGTTGAATAACTTCTTTATCTGTTTTCTAATAAAGGGAAAGGGAAACAGACAGAGAGAGAGAGAGCGTACATGCTCTAACTAGGTAATAATTAAAGTCTTTTATAGTTTTCAAATTACGTTATTCAATGTTTCTAAATACAAAATCACTATCTTTATTTTGGAGTCAATACCTCTCATTCTGTTATGGGCATAATAGCCCAAGCTAGAAAACTTTCAGTTGTTTGATTTTTTTTCCCACTCCTTTTACCTTCTGTATCAAATATGTTACCATCAATTTCCAATCATCTTTTGAAGAGTTCACTGGTCTCCTCTCTGTGGTTGGATATGTCATTTAGTTCTTTCCACTATTTTCTTTTTTTCTTTTTTCTTCTTCTCTATAAGAAATGTCCTGTCCCTTCCTTCTGTTATCCAGATCCCCTTCCTATGAAATCCTATAGTATTGTACTTTATCATACAAGTATAGGTATATTATATAAATATATACACACATTTAATGTAAATATTATAAATACATATTATACAGATATACTAGAAGACATTAGTATACCTTCCTTCAAAATTTCTATCTTAAAA
Source organism: Panthera uncia (assembly GCF_023721935.1). NCBI lineage: Eukaryota > Metazoa > Chordata > Mammalia > Carnivora > Felidae > Panthera > Panthera uncia. Next base: position 34,778,252 of record NW_026057580.1, on the reverse strand, counting down.
ATCATACATTTATATTAAGATAACTCCATATTGGTAATGGCTTTATTGGAATTGCTCTCAGATGCTTGAGCATATATGTATAATTTTAACATTTTCAGGCTGAGAAATGTAATTTTAATACAGTTAAGTTAATCAAAAGTTAGATCAATCAAACTGGCCAATAGTATCTTCATGTTTTAAAAAAAAGGGGCTAGTAAGAAACAGGTATTCTTATGTGGCTTTGTAACTCACTAAGAAGCAAATCCAAATGACAGCATTCTGAAATTATCATACTGAGGCAGTATCAACAGACTTAATGGATAGTTTGCCAAAATGGCCTTTGAATGACAATATTCTTTTGAATATATAAATTATATTTTATATTTTAATCACCCCAACCTGCCACATATTTTTCAAAACTAATTATTTGATATGTTATCTTCTCAAAAATCACAGAGTGTATGCTCCCCAAGGACAGATTTTCTGCCTTACCTATTTATATCCTTCATAATGCCTAACAGCTTAATTCTTCATAAGATGGCCAGAATGGACTCATTGACAGACATCTGTACAATGTGTACAGTGCTTCAGTGTATAATTCAGGAATCAGAGAGATGGCCCTGACCTAATGATTTTACATTATAAAAGATAAAAGTCTCTAAAAGGACAAGCCAAAAGCACTTTTTTAAAAAATGAAATGCTAAACTGCATTTGCAGAATTGCTTTTGGATCCTGGGATATACATGAAATGAATTTATGGAAAATACTGAAGTGATAGGTTTAATATTATGGTCTCAAGAGCTGTTAGGATACAAGTAAAACTAATCAATTTAGATTGTTCAGTTTAGTTATTATTTTCACTTCAGGGGAATTCCTGAATCATTAAACTTAGTAATTTCTATAGCTACTATGGGTCTCTGATTACATGGCTCACCTAATGAAACAGTAAACAGATAACCAAATTAAAAACCCCCAAGGGTAAAAAAGGCTAGAATATTCATCTTTTCAAATTTCAAATATTTAATCAGGATTGTTAGCTGTCTAATGCTTAATGTCATGTAACTAAATTCAAGTACATATCATGAAGGCTTTTTAATACTTTATTTTTAAAAACATAACAATAGTGGGGCGCCTGGGTGGCGCAGTCGGTTAAGCGTCCGACTTCAGCCAGGTCACGATCTCGCGGTCCGTGAGTTCGAGCCCCGCGTCAGGCTCTGGGCTGATGGCTCGGAGCCTGGAGCCTGTTTCCGATTCTGTTTCTCCCTCTCTCTCTGCCCCTCCCCCGTTCATGCTCTGTCTCTCTCTGTCCCAAAAATAATAATAAATAAAAAACGTTGAAAAAAAAATAAAAAAAAAAACCAAAAAACAAAAAAACATAACAATAGATAGTTTTGTGATATTTAGAAGTGAAGGTTTATATGGAGACAATATTTTTATGTATGCATGCAGAGAGACAAAGTAAAATTCTTGAAGTTCAAGGAAAAAGATGAAACTAAAATTGAACAACAGGTGCTTTCCCAATTTTGCATTTATGTTCTGTTCCGTTTGAGTAAGTGGACTTATACATCATGAGTTCCTTCCTGAGTGTCAGTCACTCCATGCAGCCCCTCCCTTAATAAACCATTTGAGGGGCGCCTGGGTGGCGCAGTCGGTTAAGCGTCCGACTTCAGCCAGGTCACGATCTCGCGGTCTGTGAGTTCGAGCCCCGCGTCAGGCTCTGGGCTGATGGCTCGGAGCCTGGAGCCTGTTTCCGATTCTGTGTCTCCCTCTCTCTCTGCCCCCCCCCCGTTCATGCTCTTTCTCCCTCTGTCCCAAAAAAAAAAAAAAAAAAAAAAAAAAAAAAAAAAAACGTTGGAAAAAATAAACCATTTGACCAGGACTGCATCATGACTCTGGGTAGAAGCTGACCTCATCAAAGTATTTCTCATCTAAAACATATCTTTTGAAGTCTGGTGATTGGCTAAGTGGTGGGTAAATTTCTGTGTATTACAAAAGCTGACATGTGATTTTCAAAGAAGTAGAGGGAGGGTGCTATGCAACTTGAGAAGCATATATAATTATATACTGTTATATTGGTAAAGAAATCATATGAGTTTGAACTCAGTGCAAACTGTAGAAAGTGAATCTCTATAAAGTCTTGCTAGTCAAGTAGGCCAATGGTTTTTTTCAAAAGACTGAGAAACATGGGTTAAACCATTGATAAAGAAGCTCTTTACCTATAGTAAAGTTTGCTTATTCTTTGATTATACTGATCAACTCTACTCAGTTTATTATTGTTGTTTGTTTTACTTCTTATTTTTTTATAGTTTACTCTTCCCTATTTTTTAAAATGTAAGTATAATTAGCATATAGTGTTATATTAGTTTCAGGTATACAATATAATGATTTAACAATTTATATATTACTTAGTGCTCATCATGGTAAGTGTACTCTTAATCCCCTTCACCTATTTCACCCATCTTCCCACCCGCTTCCCCTCCAGCAACCACCAGATTGTACTCTGTATTTAAGAGACTGTTTTTTTTGTTTGTCTCTTTTTTCTGTTTGTTCATTTGTTTTGTTTCTTAAATTATACATATGAATGAAATAATATGGTATATGTCTTTGACTTAGTTTACTTAGTGTTATATTCTCTAGGTGCACCCATGTCTTTGTAAATGGCAAGATCTCATTCTTTTCTTTGGTTGAGAAACACTCCGGTGTGTGTGTGTGTGTGTGTGTGTGTGTGTGTGTGTATGTATGTAAATACCCCATCTTCTTTACCCATTTATCTGTTGATGGACACTTCAAGTGCTTTCACATCTTAGTTATTTTAAATACTGATGAAGTAAATATAGGGGTGCATATATCTTATCAAATTAGTGTTTTAAGGCACCTGGGTGGCTCATTTGGTTAAGAGTCCTACTCTTGTTTTTGGCTCAGGTCATGATCTCATTGTTTGGCTCAGGTCACGAACACATTTTTTGTGAGTTTGGGCCCCACATGGGGCTCTGTGCTGACAGTGTGGAGCCTGTTTGGGATTTTTGCTTTCTCCCTCTGTCTCTGCCTCTCTCTGTCTCTCAAAATAAATAAGTAAACTTAAAAAATAGTGTTTTCATTTTCTTCAGGTAAATACCCAGTAGTGGAATGACTGGATCATATGTTAATTCTATTTTTAATTTTTTGAAGAAACTCCATACTGTTTTCCACAGTACAAATTTTGGAAATTTGTGGCTGTACAAATTTTCCTTCCCACCAACAGTGCATGAAGGTTCCTTTTTCTCTACATCCTCGCTAACACCTGTTATTTCTTCTCTCTTTGATTCCAGCCATTCTGACAAGTGTTAGGTGATATCTCATTGTGGTTTTGATTTACATTTCCCTGATTATTATTGATGTGGAGCATTTTTTTCATGTGTCTGTTGGTCATCTGTATGTCTTCCTTAGGAAAATGTCTGAGTGTTCTGCCCATTTTTTAATCAGATTATTTGTGGGTTTTTTGTGTTGAGTTGTATAAGTTCTTTATATATTTTGGATATTATCCCCTTATCAGATATACCATTTGCAAATTATCTTCTCCCATTCAGTAAGTTGCTTTATCATTTTGTCACTGTGCAAAAACCTTTTATTTTGATATAGTCACAACAGTTTATTTTTGCTTTTATTTCCTTTGCCTGAGGAGATACATCTAGAAAAAGTTTCTAAAGCCAACATAAAAAACTTCCAGGAGTTTTATGCTTTCAGGTCTCACATGTAGATTCTTAATCTATTTTGAGTTTATTTTTGTGTATGATGAAAGAAAGTGGTCCAGTTTCATTATTTTGCATGTAGCTATTTTCCTCAGTACCATTTGTTGGAGCGACTTTTTCCCATTGACATTCTTACCATCTTTGTCAAAGATTAATTGACCTTACAAGTGTAGGTTTATTTTTGGGCTCTCTATGCTGTTCCATTGGTCTATGTGTCTGTTTTTGCGCTGGTACCATACTCTTTTGATTACTACAGGTTTGTAGTAATTTCAAAAGCTGGAATCATAATGCCTCCAGCTTTGCTCTTTCTCAAGATTCATTTTTTTTAACTTGCAAATGTGAAATACCTGTAAAAATAATCTATACATATTTAGTTTAGTTGGTTAACATCTGAAAATTTATTCTGAAAATGAAAAATGTGTGTATAATACTCTTAATTCTTTTCTGCATCAAGGAGTTAAAGTACTGTCCTAAAGAAAAGGACATTGTGAATTGGTAGAGTGAACAGATTCTCCATGAGTGTGTAAGAAACACTCTCTATTCCTGCCATTATCTTTACCTGTGGAGTCTATACCTCATTCCATTTGTGGATCACAGAGTCTGTGGAAGTATTTGCACTGAAAATCCAGACTTCTTCTTGGAGTCCAATCCTGTACTTCAACCACTTCTATTTGATATTTATGTATAAAATAATACAGTGACACCTACATTTTTAAATCACGTAAACTAAACCTATGACAGGACACAAGAGTATTGCCCATGATAAGGCTTTTTGAATTATGTACATGCTAATTTCAGGTTCTACCAAATTTTTTTCATTAAACCAACCTTATTTTTTACTTTCTCTAACTTCATATAGATGAAAAATATTTTAAAAAGAACATATCTGAAGCCAACTAAACTATATTATTTTCAAAGGTGTGTCTCATATGAAGATATATTGTAAGGAGAATTTGACTTTCATTGTTTAAGTCCTCCAGAGGACATGAGAATTCACTCCTTGGACCTGGTGTCACAGCAAATATCAGCCTACAAACTGAATCAGGGCTTTAGTTTATGTTATAAACTGCTGAATATCATCAATTTGGTAACAATACATGTTTCACATTATTTGAAGCAAATTCTCATTTCAAAAATTTTAGCTTGTAACCTTGTCTATCGAAGCCCTATTTTTTTGATAAACAGTATAATTTTTATTTACTGGAGATAAAGGACTCCAAGAAGACTTTGCAATAAAAGCTCAATAAATACTTGAGTTTGAACTGATTCAAAATTAATTATCCCTTTGCAGAAAAAGTGGTAATCCAGAAGTCTTTCCTGACTCTTCTAATCAAGGAAGATAAGAATCTAGGTATTAGATCACTCAACCTTTGCCTGATTCCTTGTGTTCAGTATTTATTAACAGCTTAATATGTGCTCCTAGGCAATACACATTCCCAAGGAGTCCAAGGTCTAGACCAAGAGAATTCAAGTAAACCAAATCACATCTCAGCATGCTGTGTGCTGCTCAGTCAGGATGATCAGTCAGGGAGGGCTTCTGAAAGTTGATGATTCTTAAGTTACTGTGTTATGGAAAACAGAAGTGGGAGTGTAGGAAGAATTTGGTGAGGGAGGACTTTCCTGCCAGGAGCAACAGCTGATACAGTGTCTTAGAGACATAGGCAAAGAAGGTTTGTTCAAGGGAACTCCAAATGATTCATATGGCTAGAAAAAGATAGGATGGAGAAATAAATGGGGAGCAGTGAAAGGTAAGAACTCGATTTGCCACTTTGAAGAGTTTGGAATTAATTCTTAAGGTGATGAAAAATCATTAAACGTGTGTAAGTGGAGGGATAACATAATCTGGTTGGCACAGTCTGTTGAGGGCCCTAAATCATTCCCAGTGTGGAACAGAATGAGAGAGGCGTGAAAGTTGCTGAGCCAATGCAGAAGCTGAAGCAAGCAGTTTAGATCTTTGCTATGAAGTACTAATAGTAGGCTTACCTTAACTCATGTTACAATCTCTACTTAAATTTAAATACCATGTCTCTTTCCCAGCGCTAACATACTCAGTTGCCTTTCTCTGAACCCTGGCTCACTGTGCTTCCCTCTATCCTGTTGATTATTAATACTGGACAGGATGCACTCACTGCTCTCACCAAAGCCGCTAATGAAGACTGTGGGAGAGTGTTTCCTGGGAGGAAGAGCCCACCTTATGGTGCCAGGTGATCCTAAATCAGATCTTGGCTTTGTCAGTTTTAGCTATGTGGCCTTGTAGAACCCCTTAAAGTCTCTGAGCCGTGCTTTCCTCACCTCAAAAACAAAAAAACAAAGAGCTATCTAGCAAGGTTGCAAGAACTGAAGATCATTTATGTAAGTCCTCTAGAAAAGAGTAAGCCGTCACTGAGCAGTACATGTATTTATTATTGAATAAGAAATGGTATGAGTAAATTTCACATTTTTGAGCTGCTCTTTCAAAGACAAACAGACATTGGCGGGAGCTCCCAGTAGAGAACTGGGGCCAGGAACTCTCCTGTCACTCCGATTCTAGGTTATTAATGCTTCCAGGCAGCTAAGCAGCTGAACTGCTCTAGAAACCTATACAAAAGAGTCTTGGTTTTAACTATGTAATCAACCTGACAGGACCACAGCTGAAATAAATGTGAACATCGTGGCCAGGTGGCCTTGGGGACTCTGGAGTGGAATTAACCTCCTCACTGCCATTCACAGAATGCTCCAAGAAAGAGGTGGTTGCTTTGTCGTGGCTATTAATTTCAAACAGCATTTGTGCTCCCTAAGTGTGGTCTTGATCAGAACCACTTCCAGAGAACAGAGAAAATGAAATGGAGACTGTCTGAAGCACTGATTCTCCCAGCAAACCTTTCAGAAATATCAAAGAATGCATGCAAGCAGGGTAGTTTAAGAGAAGGGAAGCTGGCACTTCTCTCCTATTTTCATATGAATATAATGATACAGCCCACGCTATTGCTGAATGTGATGAGGCTATAATCCACAGTTTAAACAGAAAAACCTGGTTAGAGAGCATATAGGGAACTTTTATCCTGAGCAGTACAACACAGGAGATATGGGTGAAGATATGAAGCCAGAGAAAGAAGAATGTCTCAGTAACTGGCTTCCAATTCACATTCATTTAGTACTTTTTCCCCCCTTTCTGTCCCTAAAGGCGAGAAAATCGGAGAAATCTTTCCCTTTGTAGCTACAGCTGGCATTTTTGCAGTGATCATTAGTAGAACATGTTGGCAGTGAAAAACAGGTTCAGCTTTTCCAGAACTGGCTGTCTTTTGTGCCAAAAGCAAATAGGAATAGAAATAGTAACACCAATATTGTTATTAGTGTACCAGGAGTCAGCTAACTCTCCTGTGTCTACAGCTTTCCTGAGTCGAGGCCGGTATCCTAGTCATACCCGACCTCTGGACACCATTATGCGTGTGCAGTGGGAGAGTGAAGAGAGGCGCAGGGGAGGAGATGCAAAACCATCACTGAGTATGAGCGGCCAGCTTGACTTAGCAGCCTAGGACTGTTTACCTCTTTCATTGCAGGAAAAGCTTGAAAATCAAGCCCATTTTAATGGGATTATTAATTAGTAGAAAATTTCTGGGAAGCAATTTGGAGAATTTGGCCATATTTATCAATAGTCTTTTTTTTTAATGTTGTGTTTGATACAGAACATAATTTCTAAGAATATACCCTAAGAATAAATCATTTAAAATGCACACATATATTTTTAAGTATAAAAGTGCTTATTATAGAGAGATTTTAATTAGAATAAAGCATTTTGAATAAACAGCAATCAACTGTTCATTATTGTCATTATCCATATTGAATATAGTCAACTATTAAAGGAATTTTATAGAACTTTAAGTGAAAAATACTTCTTGTTTAAATATTGTCTTTTTATCACATCAAAGAAAAGAGATCCACTCAAGAAAGGGGGCATTCTACCCCCACTTACTTGTGATACATATGAAGTAAAACTAGCATGGGAAAAAAAAAGCTAATAGGATCTGGGGTCACTTTTGGAAAGGAGAGAAAATCAAAAGTCAGAATGATGGCTGATGACACAACACTAGAAAATCAGAAGAGATTCCTGCTCTCCCCACTAGAACAGAGTATTGTTAGGAGTATTAACCAATGCAATTTAACAAGAGGGGGGAAAGTAAGTAGAATAAATATTGTAAAGTAGGTAACATAATTATTATTATTTAAGAACGATATGATTTTATATTTGTTAATTATAAGAAATCCTTATACAAATTAGGAAAGCAATAAGAATTTGGGAAATTAAAACTTTAAAAAATTATCATATGATAAAAATCAGAAAAGGTAAACTAAGAATAAACATTTGAAGAAAGCACAGGAAGAAGATTCAGTGAGTGTTAATGGGGTCCTGTCCATACCAGAAGGGAGTGAGCTGAGAAGCCAGTCTGGCTTAAGCTGAGCATGAGTGGTTGGAAATGAAAAAGAAAGCTGGAGACTTAAAATGGGGGCATAACATGTAGGGCTTTGTAAACCATGATTCACATTTTTTTTTCCTCCATGAGAGCAATGAAAAATTTCTGAAGAGTTTTAAAGGAGACCATAATATAATATGTACACTCTACAAGGATATCCTAGCTGCAAATGTGGAAGCCATTTTGAGATGAGACACATAGATGGGGGAGTGGTAAGTTTTGGGTGGAGATATATGAGAATAGTATCTACAACAGAAAGAAATCCAGAGGAGAGATGTTAGTAGTTTAGAAGATGGTGATGGTAAAAAAAAAAAAAAAAAAAAAAAAAAAAGAAGATGGTGATGGTAGTGTGCACAAGAAAAACTAGAATAACCTAGTGATGTTTAGGAAATACGATTGATAGGACTTTAATGAGTGGAATGTGGGCATGAGGTGCTCAGGTGATTTCTGGGTTTCTGAACTGCACAGCTGTATAGATGGGACACCATTTGGGTGAGGTAGAAAACACTGAAAAAATGTATCACTTAAAGAGCTTGAATTCAAAACTCAAATCTTTTCTTCTCAAAACTATTTTTCTAACATAAGTTTTAAGTCTATTTTGAAACTCAGAAAACTGGGGAATGATTTTTTAATTCTTTTTTCTTTTCTTTTTTTTAAATGTTTATTTATTTTGGGGAGAGAGAATGAGCAGGGGAGGGGAAGAGAGAGAGAGGGAAGAGAAGATCTGAAGCAGGCTCTGCGCTGACAGCAGAAAGTGCCATGAAGAGCTCGAACTCACGAACCATGAGATCATGACCTGAGCTGAAATTCAACGCTTACGCAACTGAGTCACCCCGGGCCCCCTCTTTTACTTTTTTAAGACATGGGCTAACATTGTCCAAAGGGGAATTATTAAAGGGCAGTAAAAGAATTACTATGAATTATAAATATATTTGTAAATATATGAAAATGTTATCATGTCAAATATAATGCTTTTACTTGGTGAAACTATAAGCAGTAATCTAACCATGCTGTCCTCTGAAGAAATACACAGAATTGATAAGGACAGCAAATTTTAGTTTTCCTTAAACACGATCGGAATGATTTCTATGACTTTGTATTTTTGCTATAGTAAGAAGAGAAAAAGAAAGATTAAAAAAAGTCATTGGGGGAAAAATAGAGATGTTGTTTTTGTTTCAAATAAAAGGAAGGGGAAGAGGAAATGTGAAGTGGTAATCAAATGTTGGTCAGAGGTCAAGCAAGGTAAGTTCCCACTACATTTAGAAAATGGGAGGTCATCAGTGACCTTGTGGAGGTCCAAGTCAGGTTGTATGGAAAGCACCAGACAGCAACAGCTTGCAAGTGTCACATGATAAGGTGGAGACTGAAGTGTTTTGACAACTTTGTTGGAAGGTAAAGTAAGTGATAGGAGGTAGGTAAAGAAAAAATGTGAAGTCCAGAAATTTGTTGTGGCTGTTTAAATGAGAAAGCTATCAAGACATTAAATGTTAGAATTAAAAGAAAATTCTTAAATAATTTTAAAAATAATGTAACGAAACATACCAAAACAAAAAAAAATATTTTTTATGCCTGCGAGTTGGGATCTGGAGCAATTTTATAGCCTTATATAAAATAGGAATCTAAAAAATTTATTCTAGTGAACAAAGATTTATTCTATATTCAGAAAAATAGGACAGCGAGCTTCGTTGTATAAAAGAAACAAAAGAATTGTGGCCACCAGAGTGCAATTCTCTGGGCATGAGCTGAGATGCTAGAATCTAAGTCATTAGTGTAGCACCCTGTCTTAAGTGCTCCTTCTGTTCAGGAGCACGATTATTGTAAGAACTTCATACTTCATAAATCTAGAAAGCTAAAAGGCCATAAAATAATGTTTGAATGGGAGATAAATTTATCCTCGTTGTCTATGAGGATTTCCAGCTCTAGATAAGATGGAGTAGACATTTCACCTTATTCTTCTCTGCCTCTTATACCTAAAAGCCCTGGATAAAATATATGAAACAAACATCAGAAGATTCTAAAAGGTGAAAAAAAGAAGGCAGCTTTTCTAGGGGCCTTAGGATTTAAGGAATGACCTGGAAAGTTTTTGTTTTTGTTTTTGTTTTTTTTCTGCCTCTTATATATCCCATCCTAGGCACTGGAGAATTTCACAGGCTGGAAAGAACAGTAAGTACAAGAAAAAAGCATGAACAAACAAACAAATACAACCAAATAAAAAAAGCCTGTTCTCTTCAGCCAAAGGACCTATAAGGGAGTGGCCATGTAGGGCATAATCTTCCAGAAAAAATTGTTCCTTCCTTGGCCTGTCACTTAAGGCACTGGCATCAGGGCGATGTGAGCAGAGATAGGATTACCACCATAACCCAGCAGTAATGACATGGCTCCCCCTCGTGGAGGGTAGGTGTCTGCAGAGACTGTGTGCTTGCGTGTGCAGGGCCTACTCTGGTCTGATTGATCAACATAATCTAAATACAATAAAAAAATAACTTCTTACATCAAGGACCAGGAAAATATCAAGTTAATGAGAGGAGACATCCAACAGACACAACATCAAGATGGTATAGATATTGGAATTATTTGACCGGGATTTTAAAGCAGCTATCATTAACAAAAAGAAGTTTCAATGAACAATTGTAAATATTCTCAGAAAAAAAATGAAAAAAAAATTTTTGGAAAAGAAATGTAAGATATAAATAAGAACCGAATGGAAATTTTATATCTGAAAATATACTAATGAAAAGAAAATATATAATAAAGATATCCACTTCCAATTTGGTGCAATAGCTGTGGTTGACCAAAACTCCCACCCAGAACAATTAGAAAAGTCAGACAAAAACACAGAAACATCTTTTGGAAGGCATCAGTGAGATATCAAAGGAGACAGGACCTGATAACTAGAATTACAGAGAGAAGAGAAAACACACTGAAGTAAACATTATGTTCTGTAGCACTTTTCCACTTGAGACATTTGATGATTTTTTAAATTGAAAACAGGAAAGTAGAAAGAGGCTTCTAACATAGGAACCTAAGAGGATTGTTGGCAGTGGCCCAAGGCTGGGGAGGCAAAACTTAAGAGTTCAGGACCATCAAGGCAGGCAGGACCCGCAGGGAAATTATTCCACAGAAAACAAAACACATGAAGGGAGTCCTGTCTAGGAGGCTGGAAAGATGTGCAGAGCTCTTGCAAAAATCATAAAACAAGAGACACAAAAATTGGAGTTCCGAGCCCCCCAAAGAGGAGGGGAGTCTCCTCCTGACAAACAGCCAAGATTTCCAGGTGAGACTCACAACAGTATCATAGGAGTAAGAAGAAATTAGGGTAGTACTCACAAACCTGCATTAATTCCAGTCCAGGTTGCTGCATTCTAACTGCCTGTGAGATAGTAAAGTAAATTCTCTCTGGAAGGATTAAACAGCAGCCAAAGCTCTAACATATCTCATACATATTATTCAACCTTCAATAAAATAAATACTTCCAGGAACGCAAAGAGACTAGACAAAATGATAAAAAGCCAAGATAAAAGAAAGGCAATAAAAATAGATGCACAGGTGATCAAGATATTGAAGTTATCAGAGAAGGACTTTAAAGTCAGTATAAGTAAAATGTTTAGAAAAATAGATGAAAAGATGGAGAATTTCACCCTAACATTGGCATCTATTACAAAACGGAATCAAATCTATAAAAAATTTTAAAAATTAATCAAATGCAATAGCTGATTTCTTAGAAACATATAGATTTAATGACAGACTACATACAGTAGAAGAGAGGAATAACAAACCATTAGTTAGGTCAATAGAAAACGTCCAGATTAAAGCAAAATGAAAATATGGAACATATAAAAAACAGCTTGAGAAACAAGATCCATAGTTTTAGCATGTGAACAACTGAAGTCCCAGAAGGAAAGTAGACAGAGAATAATGGCAGAAGCAATATATAAAGAGACAGTGATCCAAAAATTTTCAAAATGATGAACTATGTCAAACTGCAGATTTAAGAATCTCTACAAATCCCAAGATGGATGGATGGATGGATAGATCACAATATGTGCACCATAACTGAACTTCTGAAACCAAAGACTAAAAAAGAATCTTTAAAGCAGCCAGAGAAAAATGGCATATTATCTTCAAATGATCAACAATAATATTAAAAGCTAACTTCTCAACAGACATATCAGCTAGAAAAAAATAAAATTATATCATTAAGGCAATAAAGAAAATAAATGACTATTTAGAATTCTATATGCTGCAAAAAAAATTCTGAAAAAATAAAAACAAAACCAAAAAACAACTAAGAAAACTCTCTATAATGGAACTCCTCTAAGAGAGAGATGAAAGCCAACTGTCTATGCAAAAGGAAAATGTACCCAAGTGAAAGTTGGGTTCGATGTAGAAGGGAACTAAAAGCAATGGAAACATTAACTGTGTGGGTAAATCTTTTTTTTCTTTTTAATTTTTTAATGTTTATTTTTGAGAGAAAGAGACAAAGACAGAGCACGAATGGGGGGAGGGGCAGAGAGAGAGGGAGACACAGAATCCAAAGCAAGCTCCAGACTATGAGCTGTCAGCACAAAGCCCGGTGTGGGGCTTGAACTTGTGAACTGCAAGATCATGACCTAAGCCGAAGTCGGGCACTCAACCGACTGGGCCATCCAGGCGCAATGTGTGGGTAAATCTAAATCAAATATTGTCTACACATATCTGTGTGATTTAAATTATATATAGAATGAAAATGCATGACAGCCCAAAAGGTGGGAGGGAGTTAAAAATAGTTAAAATGATCTAAGATTTTTGCATTGTGTAGAAAGCAATTTAAATAGTCTCTAAGTGACTACTAAAGGGAAATAAAAGAATGTATGACTAACAAGCTAATGAATTGGAAAAAAATGCAAATATTTGACTCAGAGAAGGAGAACAAGAAGATAGAAGAGAAAGAGAAGAATTAAATGGAGAACAAGAAGAAAACGAAAGGAAAAAGAAATAGAACCAGTGGTGGAAAACAAATAGTAAAATAGTAAATCTAAACTCAAATATAAGTGTGAATACAGGGTGCCTGGGTGGCTCAGTTGGTTAAGAGTCCGACTCTTGGTTTCTGCTCAGGTCATAATCTCATGGTTCATGGGTTAGAGCCCCATGTCAGGTTCTGTACTGACAGTATGGAGACTGCTTGGGATTCTGTCTCTCCCTCACTCTCTGCCCTTCCTCTAAATAAATAAATAAACAAACAAACTTAAAAATATATATAACTGGGGCGCCTGGGTGGCTCAGTCGGTTAAGCGTCCGACTTCAGCTCAGGTCAGGATCTCGCGGTCCGCGAGTTAGAGCCCCGCGTCGGGCTCTGGGCTGATGGCTCAGAGCCTGGAGCCTGCTTCCGATTCTGTGTCTCCCTCTCTCTCTGCCCCTCCCCCGTTCATGCTGTGTCTCTCTCGGTCTCAAAAATAAATAAACGTTAAAAAACAATTAAAAAAAATATGTATATATATAACTGTGATTACATTAAGAGACTAAGTGTCCTAAATAAAATACAAAGTATGCCAACCTAATTTTTAAAATAAAGCATATATTAACATGATGATAATCAAATTTTGAAAGAAAAAATACAAACCCTAAGCAAAAGAAAACTGGCCTATCTATATTAACTTCAGACAAAGTAAGCTTTAAGGCAAGAATTTTTAGTAAATATAAAGAAGTATATTTCATGATGGTAAAAGATCCAATCTATAAGGAATTTAGGAGAGGGGCATCTGGGTGGCTCAGTCGGTTGGGCATCTGACTTCGGCTCAGGTCATGATCTCACAGTTTGTGAGTTCAAGTCCCATGTCGGGTTCTGTGCTGACAGCTCAGAGCCTGGAGCCTGTTTTGGATTCTGTGTCTCCCTCTCTCTCTGCTCTCCCCACCCTGCTCATGCTCTGCCTCTCTCTCCTTCAAAAATAAATAAACATTAAAAAAATGGAAGATAGGATAAGCATAAATTTGTATGTATATTCTAATCTAGCCTCAATACAAATAATGAGGAAATGACTAAATACTGAAAGAAAAAATGGGTAAATTATAGTTGGAAGATTCAACACATCTCTCTCTCTCAGAAACTGATAAAACAAGCAAATACAAAAGTGATAAAGATACAGAAAACTTGAACAACAAAATTAGGAAATTTGTCTTACGGTATTCAGAACACTGCCCTCAATACTCGCATTTTTCTCTAACATGCATAGTATATTGACTCCAAAACCAACACTATGTTTGAACCACAGAACAAGTTTTAAAAAAAATGTCAAAAAATTGCTGTCATACAAAGTATGCTTGCTCTTGCCATTTTTTTCCAAAATTACACCTGTGGTCTTGGTCGGTCTAATAAGCTTTGGAAAAAAAATTAAACCCTAAAAATTTTGGAAAAAAACCTTTTATTATTCAAAGGCAATTTTATATATGTAGAAAATTCAAAACGAATCTTCAAACTACTATAATTAATAAGTAAATTTAGCAAAACAGCTAGATACAAAGTCATTTGCACTTCAACATTTCAAAAATGAAATTAAATAAACAGGATAGTGTTTGTAATGTTTACAAAATTAATTGATAAAAAGGAAGATATAAAAGTATAAATCTTTAATTAGATACTGAGAAAAATGGGGAAAATGTAACCTGAAAACAAAAGTATCATACAGAGAGAAAATGAAGATACAAACTATCTGTAACAAAATAGATACACTGTCAGGGAAAAAAGAAAAATTAAATAATAGCAAAACAGTTCTGCTAAGGACTAATACCATTTGCTTGCTTTTAACATATTTTAAAATATTTTTTAGCCTCTATTGCCTTCTTATTCAGTTTTTACTTCATAGTGTGTTATTCTTCTTCCAACTCTTTCTTTCCTTAGTTTTAGCCTTTAAACTTTCAACTTAAATTATATGTTCTAAAATGTTTTAAAGTTTTCTGTTTTGTCTTAAAATTTATACAAACATGTATCCTACATTATAGCATAGTTGTATTTGATTTGTTATACAATATTATGTAGTAACATACATATTTATTCTATAAATTAACAAATATGTCATTTAATTAATGTTTAACTTCTTCTTAAAGTAAAATTGACGCTCTTCTAGATATCCCCCTGAAACCTCAACAACTCAGGAGGCGTATGAACCTCAGTTTGCAGGGCCTATCCCTGTAATACTCTCATTTTGAAATCTGGTTGGAAAATGTGAAAGCCAAAGAGGGATGGAATTTGGTGAGACAAGTCTGATGAAATTTAACTTTAGGGACCCTTTATCTGGCTACTTACTCCAGAAAAGGGATGTGCCTTCAGACAACTCATGGGTATAATAAAGAATACCAAGTGCCAAAGGTGAGGCTATTGCTGAGGACAAATTGATTCTGTTGTGTCAAATATGTTTATTGGCTTCATGGGGCTAAAAGACTCTAAGCTTTCACCTCCATGCATCTTCTTAGTCCTTCAAATGTTGTCCCTTTGACTAAGTCCTCTAAATTCATCTACTCTTTCAACATAGACATTTGCTCCCTGTCTCTGACTCTCCACATTTTCCCACAATATCTTACCTCCATGCTGTTAATGCTGTTACCCTGGTGTCTGTATTGTCAGGATGCCTGAACTACTGCAAATTTTAATCCCCCCACTATACCTGCAAGGAGATATGTGCTTGATGGTCACTGATTATGTGATTAGGTGAGTCAAATGAGTGACAAATGGACACCATGGAAAGCAACTGGGTGAACCAGAGTACTCCAGAATACACTAAAGTGAAATGATCCTGTTCTTTATTTAAGGGATTAAGAAAGTGGAAATCACTCAGTGAGATTATGAGATGTACCACACTTTTAACGTAGATGGATGTTATCTGGTTGTTCAATCAATCCATTTCCTTATTTACCCTCTGTGTAAGCTGTATGGAGAAATACAAATACATGAGTGTTAAATTCCTACATATGCTGGAATAATTTATTAGTAAAATAGATGAAAATAAAAATGCATTTGTGATTAAAAAGTTTACATTTCTTATTTTATATTAGATTTTCTTACATGATCACTAAAAGTCACTTAGGAAGACACTTTTGTTCTTTATAAGCCTTTCCCTGGAGTCACTTTACTGTGGTGTAATTTTTTTGATCCGGAAAATGAAAGTTTCCTTTGTAAAAGCAAGCTTCATGTTCTACAACCCACAGGACATGACAGAGTGTTCTAGAAAGTGTATCTTTTCCCTTTGTAAGCTGTTTTTGGTAGTTAATCAATTTCCTCTATCTTACAAATATTCAACTATAATGTTGGTTAAAGAATATACACTGAGAAGAACAAATTTTGTATAAAATTCATTTTTATGTTCAAATGTGTACAGTAAATAAAGGCAGTCCAGAATTCTCAATTCTGTAAATTTTTGAGGTTTTTACTTTTGATTTGCATTTACTCATTATTTGGGGGAGGAACTCTAAAATACCAACGACATCAATCCTAAGAAAGAATGACTACATAATCAATAACAATCTATAACTCATCTCATTTTCTGTGCTAAGTAGAAATAAAGACAAATTTTAGAAAGAAACTAATATATGAATCAACTTTCATGTAATTAATGTGGAATTCAAAATCTGAAAGACTGAAGAAACTGTAAGACAATTCTTGAGCTTTCCTAAATAGAGAAACCTGACTATCATTAGAAAACTGTAACTGGGGCGCCTGGGTGGCTCAGTCGGTTAGGTGTCCGACTTCAGCTCAGGTCATGATCTTATACTCCGTGAGTTCAAGCCCCACGTCGGGCTCTGTGCTGACAGCTCGGAGCCTGGAGCCTGCTTCGGATTCTGTGACTCCTCTCTCTGCCCCTCTGCCTCTCACTCGTCTCTCTTTCAAAAATAAATAAACATCAAAAAAAAACTAAAAAAAAAAAAAAAAAAGAAAACTGTAACTGATGAATGGATAAAGAAATTGTGGTTTATATACACAATGGAGTACTATGTGGCAATGAGAAAGAATGAAATATGGCCCTTTGTAGCAACGTGGATGGAACTGGAGAGTGTCATGCTAAGTGAAATAAGCCATACAGAGAAAGACAGATACCATATGTGCTCACTCTTGTGTGGATCCTGAGAAACTTAACAGGAACCCTTGGGGGAGGGGAAGACAAAAACAAAAGGGGTTAGAGTGGGAGAGAGCCAAAGCATAAGAGACTCTTAAAAACTGAGAACAAACTGAGGGCTGATGGGGGGTGGGAGGGGGGGAAGGGAGGGTGATGGGTATTGAGGAGGGCACCTGTTGGGATGAGCACTGGGTGTTGTATGGAAACCAATTTGACAATAAATTTCATATATTAAAAAAAAAGAAAACTGTGATAATTCCTAGAGTCCCAAAAGTTTGTTGTATTTGGGAGCTCCTGAAGGTTCCCTTCACCACAGAGGGCAGTGGTGACCAAAAAACTTCATAATCTTGGACATTTCTCTATCCTAACTCCCAAATGTCTGTGCCAATAGTTTCTAATTTTATTTACTAAACAAATCTCTTAAATTTTTCTTCTGCCTTGTTGTAATACCAATCCAGAGCTACAGATTTAAGACCACTCCTCCCACTTCAGATCTGGATTTCAACAAAGACCAGTTCTCTACAAAGAGCAACAATCATTGCAAAGATCTAAATATGGCCATGATTATTTCTCTTTTTTTTTTCTTTTTTGGAAAAAAAATTCAATTCTTGAATTTAACTAACTAGAAGTGCTATAATTAATAAAGTCTTTTGACTATACCAATTCATACTGATCTCTCCTTTTCCTGGAATACACCAATAAAACTGAAGATGTAGATATGTATTAGTGGGGAGAAAGCAGGAGAGAGTAGTTATCAGTTTTAAAAACCCACTTTACTGCACTGTACCCATAACTCAGTTGTCAAAAAGAACTTTTCTCATTGTACACTTCACAAAGCAGAAATGAACTTTGAGACACCCCTTAATATCTAACTCAGTAGTTTCAGAGTGGAGCCCAAAGATATTTATTAAAAAAGCTCAAGTGATTTGGATTCCTACAGTTTAAGAACAATTAAAGTAGTCATAATGTCTGGATATAGCAGACGTTTTAAAACATCATTTTTTAATGGATATGTCTTTTCCTTAAAAATCTTGTACCTGCTTTGTCCTTTCAGCAGCATCTTAAAAGAAAAGTTGTTTGAGGCCTCAGACTCTATCCATAGAACAAGCTAAGGAAGAGCTCCCTAGAAACTGCTATATCCTAAGATTCTAGCATTTATGGCAGCCTGATGGGCAATGCAGAGCTAAAATTACCCTTGGGGTGCAAGTTGGAGAAATAGTTCACCAAATTTTTCTTCTTTTGGACTATTTTTTAAAAATATAACTTTTTATAATAGAGTAACTATTATCATTTGGAAAGATACTTAAAACCATCTGCAGAAATTCAGTCTTAGCCCTTAAAGCTGGAGATTGATCTCATCTCTGTCTTACTTCTCTAAGTTTCAGAAACACTGATCAATAGAAAACAAATTGCTATCCCAAATATAGTAGTATGATTTCCTTGTATGATTTTAAATCCAAGGTGTATCTACATCCATCATTTTATGCATGAGAAATATAAGAAAAATAGATCTTTGTCCAGAATATTAACCGCTTTGATCCTCTGGTTTTAAAGCAGTGGCTGGATTCTTCATCCTTTATTGTTTGGGGATTGTAGGACTCTCTTTCATGAACAGAAATCTGGTCAAATAAAAGCCTTTGATCATGTGGTCCAAATGTCCAGATGCTACGTCAACTTAGTGTACTCCCATCTGTTAGCCTTGATCTCTCACTGCCTCCTATCATGGGTTCTCAGCATCTTTTTGGTGAATTCCTCTTTGCTGTTTATTTTTAGAAACACCTTTTTTTTAAACCCTTTTTCTGTATTGGGCAGTTAATTTGTCTTTATAGTGATTTTATTGTTGAATTTTTTCTTTCACCATTTGATGGCTTCCTCACCCCTACTCTGGGAACTTGAAATGTGTGTCAAAAATCTGAAGTCTCAAAATCTTCAGACACTATTTATGTAAACAAAACTTTATAGTTTTATAACATAAGAAAATTTAATTGTGTTCTATTCTTGCAGTTTGTTATTGTTTTTCATTTGTTTTGCCATTGCTTCATTCATGAATATATGAATTAGATTGGTCTTTGCTTCCTAGGATACATTGGCCTAAAGATAATGAAATAAAATACCTCTGGTCTTCTGCTCATTCTTCACCCATTCCCTAGGGTCACCTATCTGAGTGCAGATTCTCTTGAATGAGTGCTTCATTGTGTATCTGTACCATACAATCTGAACACTTTGACCCTTCATTCTTGGTCATACTTGTTTTCACTTCTTACCATGTAATTATGCTTCCACAAGACATGTGCTTGATTATAGTCATATAAAACACACACACACACACACACACACACACACACACAAAGTGTCCTGCCTCTCCATTTACAGTCTACAGCTATATTGGCTCCACTTCTGAAATGCTTGCTCAACCTATAAGACTCAGTTCAGGTCAAGTTCTAGAAAGCCTGTCTTAATCCTACCTACTGACTACATTATTTTATTATTATTTTGGTGCTCTCATAATACTGTGTCTATTTTCTATCAGTGAATTTAATTTCATTGTCTTCTCATTTTCTATTAATACATATTCTTGCCCACTGTGAGTGAACTCCTTGAGAACAGACAGGGACTGTGCATTATTTACCTTACAGGCTCCTGGCTAGAATCAATAGATTCTCAAAAATGTTTGTTGAATGAATGAACGAACGAATCAATCAATCAATCAATCAAAAATTAGTCAGTTAATGTTGTCGCCTATTATAGGAAACATACTTAAATATAGGTTCCTCTGTTGGCAAATAAGCACATAAACTTGATATCGAACGTATATAAAGACAAGATTTATTTATTTATTGTTGTCCTGTAAAAACTTAATAAGATTATTTTCTTAATCATTTCTCTAGTGTTATCCATTTTTTTGTTTTTAAAAGATTAATTATAAAATAATGACTAAAACATTCTGTCTGCTTTTTTTTCAGCAGTAACATGGCAGGGTATTAGGGAGCATGTGGTGTGTGGGACTAATGTTGGAGGATCTGGCTGATGTCTCATCTTTTCACTTACTAGCTGTGAATTTGGTTAGACCTCTAACTACTCAAAATCTCAGTGTATGTGTAAAATGGTTATAATAATACTTTTCCAAACTACTCATGAGATTTCATTGCAGATCAAATGAGATAGCTACATGAGAGTATCAACAAAAAGGACTTTTTTTTTCTTTCCTAAATAAATCTCTTGGTTCTATGTGGCCCTGTGTCAGTATGGAGTTGTGTTTAAAGAAACAGTCTAACAACTAAAATAATTAAATATTTATTAAAACCATTATTCATGTTCCTCAATGAATGTGAATGTGTAATCCACAACTTCTTAAAATTCCCTCTTCTACCCACATTCTTCCTGCACTTGTCTGTTATCTCATATCTGTCCTAAACCTTCCCTCCTCACACTTTATTCCGGGCTCTCCACTTACCCAGCCAGTTCTGGCTTTCTCTTCACTCCTGCTTTCTCCACCAGTATCTTTTTTCAAAGGAGTAGAAATAAACCCAGCCCATGAATACTCATATATACGTGGTTTATGTTCCTGTTGTATATATGTGATGCTTAGAGCTCTAGAGAAGATGTGCATTCATGCCCACACAGAGATTATAGCTATCAAGATTCTCTGTGCTTGTACCATCAGAATCCTGATCACACTTAACTGTCATATTTCAGCTCTTAGTAAAAGGACTAAGCATAAGCACCATTCTTCCTAATGCATTCGTTCATTCATTCATTCATTCATTCACCCAATGCATTTAGACACCAAATCCATACCATGCACCATGTTAGCAATGGAAATCCTGGCCTATGATTTCTAAGACTTCAAAATATAGTGGAAGATACATGAAGATAATGTTTCTGTTACTGTCTGATAAGTAAAATAATTCATTTAATTAACCTTCATTTTTCAAAGGTGTTAGGCACTGTGCAAAGCTCTGGGAATAATAGTGGAGAGTATAGATACTAAAGATATAAACTTGGGGCGCCTGGGTGGCTCAGTCGGTTGAGCGTCCAACTTCGGCTCAGGTCATGATCTCACAGTTTGTGCGTTCGAGCCCCGCATCAGGCTCTGTGCTGACCACTTGCTCAGAGCCTGGAGACTGCTTCGGATTCTGTGTCTCCTTCTCTCTCTGCCCCTCCCCCACTCACACTTTGTCTCACTCTGTTTCTCAAAAATAAATAAATGTTAAAAAAAAAGATATAAACTTAACACAAGAAACATGTTGGGGAGAGACATAGTCTAGGAGACCAGGGAGGCAGCCATCCCTGAAGAAATTATCTTTAAGGTTTTATCTGAAGAATTACTAGGCTTTTGCCAGATCTGGAGTAAAGAAATTGGCAAGTGCAGAGGCCTAGAGGCTAAATAGAGTTGGCAGGTAGCAAGAGCTAAGAAAAGTTTATCATCCCAGCCTACACTGAGAGCAGGAAGAGGGGCAGACTGGAGACGTATGCAGGCACAGGCCACGGGAGGCCAGCAAAATGTTGAGCTTTCCCCTAAGGGGAGAGGGAAATTACTGAAGAGTTTTAAATAGATCAGATTTTCAATTTTGGAATTTCATCATTTTGAATCAGGATGGGCCAAGACTACTTTGAATGCTGAGGCACTGGTACAGTGGTGACTTCACTGGTCCAGGGAGAGAGGCTGGTAGTGTAGACTGGGTGATAGCTATCAAGATGGGAGAAAATCAATGTACAGAGAGAGATTTAGGAGATAGAATGAATAGTACTCAAAATTGATTAGATGAAAGACATAGGAGAGAACGTGAGTTTTCCAGCTCAAATGAGGTCAAGTGGACATGAGGACAGGCCTCTCCCATGTTGTGACACCATGATCTTCAATAAATGATCTCCAGGGTCAGAAGGGCAAGAGAGTGAAGCATTGTGGGTGAGAGCATTTCATGCAGCAAACATGGAAGTATCATTTACTCCTCCATCCATATACTATTGGCCAGCAAATCGAAATAGTCTCCCTCAACTGCAAGAAGCTAGGAAATACTTTAGTGGGCACTGAGGTAGAAGGAGAGAAGCTTGATGAGCATTAGCATCTGCTGGCACTACAAGGTATCCACTTTGGTGGTATGGGAGCAGAAAGGGGAAGCTGGAGCTGATTTTTAGGACGTTTTAAAAGAAGTCAATATTCAACTTGAGCCTTGAAGAAGAATTCACTAGGAAATCATGGACAACATTCCAGGCATCAAGAAGAGAATACGTCTTAGCATACATCTATTGGGGATCATGAGGGAGATGCATTGAGAGGCTGTATGTCAGAAGTGAGGAAGTTAGCCCAAATATGAAGAAAAACTACTTTTCAGAATAGTTATCAGTACATCATCTTAAGGGTATTTCCAGACAAGTTAGCAATCAATCTTTAACATCTGTTCTAGATGTAAACAATAAAGAGATAGGGGGGAAATTTTACATACTTTATTTTGTTCTTTCACCAATGCTTACTACACTCCATGTAATGAATTTACCATAACCATATGCATAACCCTGCACCTAATACATAGAAATACTACTCATAGACTTATTCTTTATGTTTTGTTTACTTGCTTATTTTGTTTTTTATCTTTGTCCTTCCTACCCCCACAAGTTTGTTTTTTAATCCTCAATAAGGAGAATCTTTGAAAATTCATCTGTGAATCTTATGAAGATTTGTTGCCACTTTCTTATCAGAATTCCATAAAAATATGACCTTACTGAAATGAAAACTTCTATTATACATAATTAAAAATATTTTTCCTGAATATTATGTTAAAATTTAAGTAAGTGAAGGACCCGAAAAGGGCACATAAGGACAATGTTTCTTGTTTCGTTAAGAAGCAACAACAAAATGTGCTCAGTAGTACTAATAGAGATAATTAGAAGTGTAATTATTTCAGAGAATTTGGATTTAAGTTGTCACTTCACTGCATATGTTATTAAAATACCTGCCAATCTTTCCCCAAGGATGTCAAAATCAATGGCAAAACTAATGCCTGATGAATTGATTTGAGAAGTTGTATATTTCAAAATTAACATGTAACCCAGTATATGTGTAATTTTATTTATGGATTTTATATATTTCAGCTCTTTCTAGAACACATCAAATTGATTGTGACTATAAGTTATTAGCCAAGTATTTTCAAAATCCTTTTCTATTATATTTTTTACTGTATGGCTTTGTGATTATAGTAACTTATATTTTAATATTCCTGTTTCCAAAATGGAAGTTGATATACATTTTAATTCTAACAGATTCAGTAGCTGAGTTTCAAACAAATGAAAAGTACACAAAAAAATTTTTACAATAATTCCCCAGGAGTAGAAGTCTTTGAGTAAAGAACTGAAATGGAGTTTTTTGCATAGAGACAAAAATTTATCAAGGCAGAAAGAATTCCAGACCATAACACACACACATTAAGAATCTCAATTATTCTGTTAGTGTTTTCCATGTTACTTGAAAATCCTCATTCCTAGCATTCTGTGAGTCATCCACAGAGACAAAAATGCTACCTTGCCTCAGGTTATATCTATTTACATAATATACCTGGAGCAAACACAAAAAGTCAGCAATAATGCCAAATATTCTGCCACTTACCATAAAGATGCTGCCAAAGAAGAAAGAGTGCCACCTAGTGAATTCCTTAAGGAATCCTTCCTCCCAGTCAATTCAATTCATTTGACAGCCTTTTATGGGACACCTACTCTATGTTATGTACTGAGTACACATTTCTCTCAAGCCACTCATGTCAATATTTTAGTTCATTGAAATTCCTCCATCAGCCTTTCTATTGTCCTTTGACCTTAAACTTGGTGTTCCATGTCTAGAATGTCTATGCCACACTTTCACACCTGCTAAAATTCTACACACTCTTCATGGCACAGTTTAAATGGTGCCTCCTCAATAATACTTTTATTTTTTTTAATGTTTATTTATTTTTGAGAGAGAGACAGAGCATGAGTGGGGAAGGAGCAGACAGAGAGGGAGACACAGAATCCAAAGCAGGTTCCAGGCTCTGAGCTGTCAGAACAGAGCCCGATGCAGGGCTCTAACCCACAAACCATGAGATCATGACCTGAGCCAAAGGTGGACGCTTAACCAAGTGAGCCACCCAGGTGCCCCAATAAGACTTTCTAAATACCTCACTCCTCACCTAAGTTACTTTTTGTGGGATTCTGTGTTTCTACATTACCTGTTATCTCCCTCTCTCATATATGTGTGCATGTGTCATATATTCTTATTATTTTTTTATGTGCAGGCATATCACACTCAACAGTATACATATAATGTGGTTTTTTTTGAGAGAGAGAGATACAGAGAGAGAGAGGGAAGGAGAGAGAGAGAGAGCATACACACAAGTGAGGGAGGGGCAGAGGGAGTGGGAGGGAGAGAATTTTAAGCAGACTCACAGCTTGGAACCCAACGTGGGGTTTAATCTCATGACCATCAGATCATGACCTGAGCCAAAATCAAGAGTTGGATGTTTAACTGAGTCACCCAGGTGTCCCAATCAACTATGTTTTTAAGGGCAGAAACAACACCTGCCAAATGATCTACGCTCAATAACAAAAAGGTTATATTCTTTTTGTACTACTATTAACCTTTGCCCTGCCTAAGCAGTCCAGATTCTAGAATATGTTTTGATAGTACCAAGGATATTGAGGACCACTTCTGTTGTATTTTTTAATTGGTAGTAGGCCAATTGGTTCAGAAAAGATGTTTATCCATGATGGACTTCTTCGCTTCTAGGTGAAAATCTTGTAATAACTATCAACTTTTGATTACTTTATAAAACTAAGAATATACTCATCAGACATTCAATGAATGTTTATTAATGAATGAATTAATTGATGTTTTTAAGAACTCTGGCAATGTAGAGTGAAACATTAGGAGGAAAGGTGACCAGAAGGTAACCCCAATAGTCCTATAGAAGCCTCAATGAGAAGCTCTACTTTCACTGTTCTACAGTGGACTGTAAGGCCTCCCCATGTCATTAAAACATAGTATAGAAAGAAAGTTCAGTGTAAGAGGGAAGAACCTAGGAGAAGTGAAGCGAGTCAAACAAAGTATAGAAGAGATATAGGCAAATTGCTGGAGGCCAGTGCTCACAAAGAGCCACAAGTATGGGATCAGGGTTTGGTCTATGGTGACAGCAGGGAATGGTTGCTCCTTGGGAGGGTCCAAGTATGAAGAATAAAGTGCAATCCTAAAGTGGAACAAGGTAGTGGGAGGAAAATCCAATAGGTAACAGGATTAGAAACTTAGGTGACAAGGCAAGTGCATTCTTCATCAGAATTGGGCAAAAAAAATTATAGACATGGAGAGGAAAAAGAAACCAAGCAAAAAGAAGACAGGGTAATACTGCCCCAAAGGCTTTGTCACAGCAGGAATATACTATTGCAATAGTATATTACTGAATAAAATCTGACCTTACTTTAGTGTCCAACTTGTTTGACTTTGACAGCTACATACATTTTAAAAATCTCAATATCTGGGGGCACCTAGGTGGCTCAGTCAGTTGAGCCTCTGACTGTTGATCCCAGGGTCATGGGATTGAGTCCTGCATTGGGCTCAGAGCTGACAGTGTGCAGCCTGCTTGGGATTCTCCTTCTCTCTCTCTCTCTCTCTCTCTCTCTCTCTCCTTCCCTCCCTCCCTCTCTCTGTTACCAAGGAGCTATCTCTCTCTCTAAAAGAAAAACATCCCAATATCCAGTCCACACCCTGTATCAATTAATTCAGAATATCTGGGATTGGGCTTCAGAACGTTTAAAAAACATCCTATGTGATTATAATCACAAGCTGGGGTTGAGAATGACTGCTCTAGTGTGACAAGCAAGCAGAACAAACATCCTGTGTCATCTCTGAAGGAAACCAAATTCCTAGGCTGTCAACCAATCAGCTGCCTTCGAACTGTGGACAGGAAGAGGGCTGATACAGCCAGGAGGTTCAACATCATGTTCAAAGTACCAGGGTCAGGCAGAGAAGGCCAGAGCTGTGGTGGAGGATCTGACCCAGAACAAGCAAAGCAAGACCGAAGCAATGTCGGAGCAACCCTGGCCTACGTGCTCTCTGGAAACCAGGAACTAGAACAGAGCTGTGGGTCAGAACTAGGAGAGAGGTTCATGTGGGGTCATGGGCGTGCACCAGAGATTAAAAACAGGGCAATCGGTGGAGATACTACTTGAAAATGAGAATTAATGTGTGCTATGCATTTTCTGTGACTCAATGACTTGTTGCTAAAAAATGTCTACAACCCGAAGATCTATTCGTTTCTATTGTTTTGGTTTAAAATAGACCTCTGTGTGGAGGGGTGGAAGGCTACAGTCACAGACACATCTAGAGGACAGAGCATATTAACAAAAGAAAAAAAAATCTCATTGTTGATGAAATATGGCTTTCATTTACTCTAGATTCATATTTGGATAGTTTAAGGACTATTTAAGGAAACTTTTGAATTAGGAAAATGCAAAATAATTTAAATGATTATACAATCTAAAAAATTAAAACAAAAACATATCACTCACTCGTATTTATCATTCCTATTTTTAAAGAATTTATTTTAAAACATGGATGTGAGATTTACTTTAATATTTAAATATTTATAATTAATTTTGCTTTGGGTATTTTGCATCCTATTATATATGACTCAGTCAGAATACAAAGCCTCTTTCAAAAAATACATGAATAAACAATTCCTCTTAAGTACAATAAGTATGCATAGCAGGTTATGAAAATTAAATGTTAACTTCCAGTTTTCCAAAATAGAACATGGCATTCCCCCATCAAAACTGCTATAAATTTACATATGGGCACTATCTTGGCATGGTCTGCCTACACCTTTTAATACTTTCTTGCATCTATTTAAATGATAGTATTTTGGGAATCTCTGGTTGAATATCATTTTGTTTCTTGTCAGGGAGAAAAATCAGCAGTATCTTTATTTAATACAAAAACAAATCCAATAATAAAATTCCATTAAATTATAACACAATAAAAGAAATGATCTACAAGGACACACAATATGGATGAATTTCACAAACATAATAAATGAGAGAAGTCAAACATAAAAGAAGGCATATTGTATGAGTCCATTTATCAGAAAAAACAGGCACCACTTCTTTATGCTATTAAACATCAGGATAGTGTTTAGCCTTGAGAGTGGGAACAAGTGGGGAATTCAGGTGGTTCCTTGACCTGGGTCCTGATTATCCGGGTATGGTCATTTGTGAAAATTCACTGTGGTACATACTTCTGATAGGTGGTATCTTTCTGTATGTATATTACACATCAAGAAAATGTAATTTTAAAAAATCCTCCTAGAAGTCCCCCACAGGCCTATTTTCACCATAATGAGTTAAACCAGAAGCAGTATGGAAGAGCGGCTAAGCATTTTGGATTTGGAATTCAGTGGCCTGTATTGGAGCCCTACCTCTATCAGTTACCCGCTGTGTGGCCTTGGGAAGTGACCCAATCTCTCCAGATCCCAGGTGCCTCACTGGTAAATTGGGGGTTATAAAAGTCCCACATCAGAGAGTTATTGGGAAGCATAAATCAAATGATGATTGAAAAACAGTGCAGGTTGCAGCACATGGCTTGATAAATGTGAGCCACAGCTCATTTGTATATTTCTTGCGCTTACAGGGAACCTTAAAACAGTTCTAAACATCTACTACAATTGTAATATTGCATATCTTTTCTTGGTTTCTATTCTGAACCTTCCTTCCCAACACTAAAATAAATTCAGTAATGGGGCGCCTGGGTGGCTCAGTCGGTTGAGCATCCGACTTCGGCTCAGGTCACGATCTCGTGGTCTGTGAGTTCAAGCCCCGCGTCGGGCTCTGGGCTGATGGCTCAGAGCCTGGAGCCTGCTTCCGATTCTGTGTCTTCCTCTCTCTCTGACCCTCCCCCGTTCATGCTCTGTCTCTCTCTGCCTCAAAAATAAATAAACTTAAAAAAATAAAAAAAAAATTTTTTTTTTAAATAAAATAAATTCAGTAAGGTCAGGGAGGATGCCTCATCATAGAAGGGGAGAGTTCAATGATTAAAGGTGTCAGGCAAGTAACACAAATGTATGAATCAGTAGTTGACAACAGTGAGTGAGTCCTAGGAGTCCTGGAGGAGGCCTGGAGTCCTAGGCCAAACGTATTCCAATTAAGTGGAAATACATTGTAAACAGTCTGACAACCAAACAGAATGCTTCTGCAAAGAAGATTCATCCCCTAAGTTTCTGACTCCTACCATACTCTATCATGAGCATTGCAGTCAGGTAGCTCCCAATGGTGTTGGAGATCTGCCTTTTCTAGCTGTTTCACCTTGAGCGAGTTATTCTAACCTTTTTAGCCTCATTTTATTCA
The DNA here is from genome assembly GCF_023721935.1 of Panthera uncia. NCBI lineage: Eukaryota > Metazoa > Chordata > Mammalia > Carnivora > Felidae > Panthera > Panthera uncia. The sequence goes on along the minus strand of NW_026057580.1, from coordinate 34,749,650 downwards.
TTTGTAAAATGGAAATTATAATATCTTACATTCTGCATTATGAAGATTAAATGGAATTGCTCTGCCCATGCCTGGCATAGAGTTGTAGTAGCTAGGATATAATAGTATTCTTTTATATCTCCCAACTCTTGATTAATGAGCAGCACTAAGAGAGTCAGAAAGATAAAATAATATTAAAAGCAAAAACAAACACACACAAAAAATAACCTTGTGATTTTACTGGTTGATTGATCAAGTGATAATGGAGCTCTACTCTATGTATTAGAAAAATGATATACAGTTTTTGCAAGTAAAATGCTAATGAAATTTGACTGATGACTATAGGCTGTACATTTGATTTATCTTTGGATACATGATTCTGATTTATTTGTCCAAGGTCTACGATTAAGTTTTGTTAATTTATTCAGAATAAATTAACCATTCCAGAATTCAGCTCTGATCTCGCCTATGATCACAAAACAGGATGGTTCTCAGTAGTCCATTACTTTGTCTTTCTCAGGATCCATTAATTCAATTTGAACAATGCTAAGCATCTAGCGTAAGTATGCACACTGGTAGCCATGAAAGATGATATAAATGTTATTAATTTTCAGCTCCTTCTGCAAAGAGTCTTGGAGTGAAATAAAGGGAATAAGCTGTCTAGAACTACCAAAGGCAGACTTGACTTGATCAAATGCAATCTTTTTTTTAGAACAAAGGTCTTTGGAAGTGCAAAAAGGCAATAAAGATCCAGGTATGTGTATAGAGAGTAAAATACAGTTGACCCTTAAACAACATGGGTTTAGAACCCTTGTTTTCTTAATAAAATTTTATTTTCTCTAGATTACTTTATTGTAAGAATACAGTATATAATACATACAACATGTAAATGTGTGTTGAGTGTTCATGTTATTAGTAAGGCTTCCAGTCAAGAGTAGGCTCTTAGTAGTTAAGTTTTTGGGGAGTCAAAAGTTATATGTGGATTTTTGACCACACGGGGGTTGGTGTCCCTAACTGCCACATGGTTCAAGGGTCAACTGTACATAGGAGAAAACTGAGAAAAAATCTATATTTAGGGGATAGAAAAAGAAAGATGACCCAGAAAGAAGACATAAATAGAGTAAACTCAGAGATAGGAGAAATCACAAAAAGTACTTCATTCTTTGAAAATCAACAGAAAAGAAAAATTTTAAGAAGAAAGTTGGACAGTGTCACCAAACCCCAGGGTGAATGGTGAGAATAGAGCACAGACCGCTAGATTTGGTAATGACTCATTCTTTGGGATTGCTAGTGACCTTTCTGAGAGCAGGCTTTGTGGAATGCTGAAGAAGAAAGGGAGGCAGGAAGGAGGAAGGAAGGGGTGGGAATTGAGGTTAGTTAGGAAGCGGAACTTTTTCTTTTAAGAAGTTGTACTATCATAGGAGGAAGACAAAGGTGTAGAATCAACAAAGGAGGGTAGCTGGGGAAAGAGAGGCCATGGAGACCAATCCTGTGAGAGTTTCACATGCATCCTAAGCCTTGAGAAGTAAAATGAGGTGCATGGAAGGGCAAGCTGATACACAGCCACATTGTGTTTGGGAAAATCCTCTTGGCCATACCAGAGAGAACATATTGGAATTTTGTTTGGTTTTGGTCTTTGGTTTGGTGTATTTATTAATTTTGAAAAACATCCTTCCAAACGTTGTCAAGAGGAATCAGTGTGGTAAGAAAGTGATTGAGAGTAGAATAAAACAAAGAAGACAAGATAATCAAAGACAAATCACAGGAAATGACTTCTTTTTTTTAAGTTTATTTATTTATTTTGAGATAAAGAGTGCATGTGTGTGTGCAGGCAAGGGGCAGAGATACAGGGAGAGAGAATCCCAAGCAAACTCCAAGTTGTTAGCACAGAGCTTTGTGAGATCGTGACCTGAGCTTTCATCAAGAGTCAGATGCTTAACTGACTGAGCCACCCAGGCACCACAGCAAACGACTTCTGCTGAGGTATGAGTCAACAGAGAGCAGCAAGTATCCAGAGATTTCTGTTGTTGTTTTTGTTCAGTGTTTGTTATCTTATTTTGTGTAGAACAAATAAATCAAGGAATTGGTGATCTTTATCCACCCATGAGGTAAAGCAGAAGGGACCTTTTCATAAACAGTGGAGTAGAACTATATCCTTTTTTTAAAAGTTTATTTATTTCGAGAGGAAAAAGCTAGAGAGTGAGGGAGGGTCAGAGAGAGGGAGAGAGAAAATCCCAAGCAGGTTGTGTACTGTCAGCACAGAGCCCGACGCAAGGCTCCCATCTCATGAATGGTGAGATCATGACCTGAACCGAAATCAATAGTGGGACACTTAACTGAATGAGCCACACAGGCACCCCTAGTAGAACTAGATCCTTAAGGGGAGTGGGAAGGCTTGAGAAGAAAAGGATGTAAGAAAAGGATACTACAGAAAGACAGGAAGATGAACTGACCAGCACTGAGAAGGGTGGCCTCAAGGCAAACACTGATTAGCAAGCAGAGAGCCACTGGGCACAATTAGCACTGGGCCTTCTTATAGGAATGTTCATGAGCCCTGCACTGGGAAAACAAATAGTGAGGGAGCGGTGCACGCAAGAGTGGGGTTATATGTGGGAGTCAGTCAAGTAGCTAAGTCCAACCAAGAGAGAAAACGTAATGTGGAAATAGGAGGCATCACCACAAGAACTATGAAAAGGCATGATTAGCAAACAGATGGAAGGGTGTGGGTACACAAGGGAATTTCCAAATTTCAGGATTTGACCTGGAGTAGTTTAAGGATAAGAAGGTACTCATCAAGTAGCAAGTAGAAGTGAGTCTTGTTTTTTCTTTTTTTTAGAAAAGTGAATCTGCGGTGCCTGGGTGGCTCAGTCATTGAGCATCTGACTCTTGATTTCAGCTCAGGTCATGGTCTCACAGTTCATGAGTTCAAGCCCCACATTGGACTCTGTGCTGATGGCACGGAGCCTGCTTGCAATTCTCTGTCTCCCTCTTTCTCTCTGTCCCTTCCCTTCTCATGCTCTCTCTCTCCCTCAAAAGAAATAAATAAACATTAAAAAAAAGAAAAAATTAAATCTTTCTAGAGGAGAACAGCTGAGGACAAACACTATACTGCAAAGAAAAACAAAGCAGCAAAAGAGAAATCAGGGTACCCTGAGGGTAGAGTGGGAGGGAGGCTGTTTTCTATCTGTTGGTCATGAAGGCATCACTGATGAACTGACATTTGAAAAAAATAGCAGAATAAAGGTAAAGACATGAAGTTATCTGGAGGAAGAGTGTTCCAGGGAAAGGAAATCAGCAAGTACAAAGGCCCTTAGCCAAGGCTGTGCTCTGGGTGTTCAAGATACAGCAAACAGACTAGTGTGGCTGGAACAGAATGGAGGAGGGGGAAAGTGTAAGGAAATGAGACCAGAGAAGTAGCAGGGACCTAAAGCATCTAAAGTCAGAACTTAGGCTTTTACTTTACAGAAACCCATTTGAGAGGGTTGCAGTATAGGAGTGACAGTATCTAACTTATGTTTTAAGAAGATCTCTCTGGTTGAGGCGCCTCGGTGGCTCAGTCGGTTAATTGTCCCACTTCAGCTCAGGTCATGATCTCATAGTTTGTGAGTTCGAGCCCCACATTGGGCTCTGTGTGGGCAGCTCGGAGCCTGGAGCCTTCTTCAAATTCTCTTGTCTCCCTTTCTCTCTGCCCCTCACCCACTCACATTCTGTCTCTCTCTCAAAAATAAATAAACATTCAAAAAATTAAAAAAAAATAAAAATAAAATAAAAAGATCTCTCTGATCAAGTTGCTTATCACTATAGTATTTCAAATAAAGGTGAGATAACAGTCATTGGGGCATGGTATGGGGCTGTGGTTTTTAAACTCTGTATACTTTAATAAATAAATACATTCTTAGTTCCTAAACCCTAGAGATTCTGGCTCAGTAGTCTGGAGTGGGTCACAGGAACCTACCTTTTTCTTAGGCCCCTAAAGTGATTCTGATGAAATTGGTCTGTGGCCTGTAATTTGTGAACTCCCAGTACCATAAGACATCACACTAAATGACTCTATCACCTTTATCACTACTATAACTTACCTGTACTTTGACAACTAACTTGTTTTACCAGTGTGGAAATACTAAGCATTATAGGTTTTGGAAAAAATCAAAAGAATTCTGTGTGTATGTTATTATTACCTGCAAATTGTGCTGCATACATCTTTGTATCAGTAATATTTATAAGTATTTCAAAAATACGTCTGGTTGCTTTGTGAAGATTAGCTGGTGTGTGTGTGTGTGTGTGTGTGTGTGTGTGTGTGTGTGTGTGTTGGGGTGAGGAGAGAAAGCGCAAAAGCAGGAGACCACTTATGAAGTTATTATAATAATTCAGATGATGGGTAGTAATAGTGAAAGTGGCCAGAGTGGTCAGATTGTCAATATGTTTTAAAGATTTAGCTAAAAAGATTTATTGATGGAACATATGTGAGATGTGATAAAAAAAAAAATAGTCAAGAAAAGCTCTAAGGCTTTAGGCCTGAACAACGAGAAGAACGGAATTGCTTTTTGCAAAAATGAGTACTGGAGGAGAAACAGGTTTAAGAAGGGAGGTCTGGAATCAAGGATTTGGCTTTTACTATATACAGTTTGGGATTGCTCTTAGACATCCAAGTGTAGTTACTAATTATGTATGTCATAGAATGCCCAAACCTGAACTTCAGGGGAGATGTAAAATTAGAAGTCACTGGCATACAGATGCTATCCTCAGCCAGAGTGCTAGATGAGGCCAACTAGTGCAAGGGTAGGTGGTAAAGAAAAGAAATACACGAATGGAGCCACAGGGCACCACGGTATTGAGAGTTTGGGGGGATGAGAAGGAATCCACACTGGAGTCTATGAATAGAGGTAAGAGAGAAACTCAAAAAGCAGTGTGTTGGAAAGAAAGTGAAGAAGATATTTTTAAGGAGGAGGAAGTGATCAACTCTGTCAAATGCTACTCATAATTCAATGATGTGAATGGCTGAGAAGTGAACATTGAATTTAGCAATGCATAGGTCAGCAATGCCCTCAGCAAGAGCTAGTTCCAGGCAATTAAGAGAGTTTACTGTTGTTTTCTTTAAGATGGGAGATACTGCCAAATATATGAATAAACAAAAAATGAAAAAAATTGATTATTCAGAAAATAATTATGTCCTTGAAGAAAGCAAAGATAGGATCTTTTGCACAAGTTAGGGGCACTGGCCTTAAATAGGAGCAGGGAAGTTCTTTACTGGGAAGTAGGCAGAGTATATAGACTGATAGGTCAACAGTGCAGAATTTCTCTTAAGTTTTCTTTTGTTGGCTTCTATTTTTCTTTGTGAAATAGTAAATAAAGGTAATGGCTAAGAATACAGAGTGGGGAAGAGAAGCTGGAGGGTTAAGGAGAGAGAAAATATTACTGGCACTACTGGTGTAGATGCTCTTAGCAAAATTCAAATATTCAGACTTTTAAAATAAGGTGCATCTAATTTTCTCACATTTTACAAAAAGGAGTTTCTGGTTTTGTTATGATATATTTATGTATTACGTTTTGTTTGTGACATCTGCATTTATAAAATGTGTATATTGGAGGATTAAAGCCAGTGGAAGAGGAGATGAAAATAATAGAAGAAGACTAATAAATTGATCCAGGGAGGCCCTCAGGGAATGAGAGGGTGTGGGCTTTAGAACACAAGTGCACAGACTAGTATTGGACAGGAAGGAAGGACATAAAGAGAGGAACAAGTGCATATGTGTGTCTAGGGAGGGATTTAAAACTTGATAGAGTCACTTTTCTCCAGGGAGATACCTGCAGCTGAGAATGATGAAAGCCATGTGGGCATAGTTGTCAAGCTAAAGAGAACAAGGTGGATGAGCAGCTGTGGGGAACAGGAGAGGATGCTGCACAAGCGTGTGCTAAGGATCGCTAAATGTCACTCAGTACCCAACTGAGCTTGGATAGTGCATATCTTGGGATTCAAGAGACCACATGGTTGTGTGATTTTCTCCCTGAAGTTAAAGGATAAATATCTGCTTATATGGAAGTCACCCCTTCCTAAAAATGAAGCAACAGGAGAAGCAAATGTGGCTAATATAAATGTACTTCTTGTGGCATACTAGATACACATTCATTGATTTATTCATTCCACCAAAGGTTACTGAGCATCTTCCATATGCTAGGAGCAAAACTAGGGCCTGCAGTTGAATAGAAACAAGACATTAATCAAATTAGCTCACAAATACATGGAAAATGGCAATAGTGAGCCCACTGGGAAGGCAAGGGGCAAAGAACTATAACAGCATATAATAGTGATATTTTTTCCCATGGCAGGATGGAAGCAAAGATTACACAAAGATCTGAAGACTGAGTAGGAGTCCCTTAGAGGAAAAGGGTGCAGAAAATGTACCCTGGGGAGAGAAAACAACATATGCCCAACCCCGGAGGCGAGGGGGACACAGTGAGTACCAGGGACTGGAAACCTGAACGCTGGCAAGAGCAAGGACAGAATGAGACAAAAATGAACAGAGCAGGCCTTGAGGACCATGTTAAATATTTTCCCCTTACCCTTAGAGCAAAGGAAGCCACTGAATTTGTTGGCAGGAGAGTCTAGTGATGGGATCTGCATTTCCCAAAAACCATCTTGGGTGTGAAGGTGGATGTCTGGAGGTTCTGCAGGAGCCCCTAGGAGATGACACGGCTGGAACTGGTAGGAGGATGGGCAGTGATGGTGGAGGCAGAGAAGTGAGTGGATTCAAGAGATCACTGGGAGTCAACACTGTTAGTGCCTTGTGGTGGACTGGATAAAAAGGGTGAAGGAGAGGGAGGGGAAGAATATCCGATTTCTGGCTTGTTCAACAGGCTAGATGGGGCAGCTTTGAGAGGTGGGTAGGAAAAGGAGGGGTTCAGTTTTTGTCATATTCAAATAGACACAATCACAGTAGAAACCCTTATATAATTTGTTTGGCTTTAAAATAATCAGCATCAATAAATTTGTTGCTGATGCTAAATATAACCTACATTCTAGCATTTGGTTCTGATATTACATATGTCTGTTTTCAGATTTTGCCTGTTGAATGATAATCCTCTCATCTTGCAAAGAGACTTCATGGCATCATAACGTGTTTTCTATTAGGGAACTAAAAATTAACACCATTTTTATTGGTTAAGAAGGGAAGTTGCAGATGAAGGAAGACCAGGAGCATGTTATATAGTACACTGTAATAGTAATCATCTTAGCAGTTAACAAAGTCTCAGACTCCAGGCTAATTAATTACTTAGCCCCTCCAAACCCAAACTTATTCATTTTTGAATGCAAGACACAAAAACAAGAATAAATTAGTTAGATCCAAAATGTCTCCTAGTTACAAAACTTAAAAGAATTACTTAAACATAAAGTATACAGTAAATAGCTTGGGCTTATATTCTCTATTCTTAGATTTCTGAATTACTATATGAAGCCAGAGCTCTTCCACATCCTCCCCCCCAAAACAAACAAACAAAAAAGACACATGCTCTAAAGTGAATAAATGAAAAGCTTAAAACAAAGGCAACAAAGTCAAGAGAAGAAGAAAATGACAATTTATGTATTGTCAAAATAACACAATTGAAGAAATGAGTTATATATATTTTTAAATGCCAAAAAAAAAAGACCACCAAATAAATAGGGGGTAGAAGGATAGCAGCAGAAAGAAAAAAACAGTGGAAGAATGATAATAGTGAGGTATTGACATTGACATAACCAAAAACACCTGCAATGTAATAGCTCCTGATATGCTGTATTAATAAGGCCAACCAGGTTTTTCTGAGTGTTGTTATTATAACTGAATAGTGTTTGTAACATTTATTATTTGTTCCTGATTATTCAAATAATGCATATGATTTTTAAAATATTAAAATTAAATAGCATGTAAAGAAATAACACTCCTAATTCCACTCACTCCAGATGTTAAAATTTTATTATATTTCCTTTTACTTTTTCAAAACTTTTTGAGGATCAATAATTTTTATAAATATAAGATTGGAATAATACATAACACATAAAATTCTGTGTACTGCTCTAAACACTTTTAAGCCTTTAGAGTAAACATTTCTGTTTCCTAAATATTTTTCAGAACATTTTTATGCAGAATTAACAAATAATGCATATATTGCATTATTTATTAAACTAATACCCTATGTTTGGGACTTTAGAGTTTCTTATTTCTCACTAGTTTGAATACTATAATGAAAATCTTTAAACAAATATTTGTTTGCCTCTCTGATTATGTAAACCCATCCCACTACAAACATCAAATAACATAAGCTGCTTTAACATTTTTGCACATATATTGTATTTATTTTGTTTCTATTCGAATTTTATTGAGGAATAATTGACAAATGGAATCATATATATTTAAAGCATACAATGTGATAATTTGATATATATATGTATTGAGAAATAATTACCAGGATCATATATATATATATATATATATATATATATACACACCACATATATATATATATATATATATATATATATATA
>NW_026057580.1:34698670-34741050 GCF_023721935.1 Panthera uncia | reverse complement strand
TATATATATATATATATATATATATACACCACATCTTCTTTATCCATTCATCCATTGATGGACATTTGGGCTCTTTCCATACTTTGGCCATTGTTGATAGTGCTGCTATAAACATTGGGGTGCATGTGCCCATTCGAAACAGCATACCTGTATCCCTTGGATAAATACCTAGTGGTGCAATTGCTGGGTCGTAGGGTAGTTCTATTTTTAGTTTTTTGAGGAACATCCACACTGTTTTCCAGAGTGGCTGCACCAGCTTCCATTCACACCAACAATGCAAAAGAGATCCTCTTTCTCCACATCCTTGCCAACATCTATTGTTGCCTGAGTTGTTAATGTTAGCCATTCTGACAGGTGTAAGGTGGGTCTCATTGTGGTTTTGATTTGTATTTCCCTGATGAGTGATGCTGAGCATTTTTTCATGTGTCTGTTGGCCATCTGAATGTCTCCTTTGAAAAAGTGTCTATTCATGTCTTTTGCCCATTTCTTCACTGGATTATTTGTTTTTAGAGTTTTGAGTTTGATAAGTTCTTTATAGATTTTGGATACTAGCCCTTTATCTGATATATTGTTTGCAAATACCTTATCCCATTCCGTTGGTTGCCTTTTAGTTTTGCTGATTGTTTCCTTTGTTGTGCAGAAGTTTTTTATTTTGATGAGATCCCAGTAGTTCATTTTGCTTTTGTTTCATTGCCTCTGGAGACGTGTTTAGTAAGAAGTTGCATCAGTGAAAATCAAAGAGGTTTTTTCCAGCTTTCTCCTCAAGGATTTTGAAGGCTTCCTGTCTTACATTTAGGTCTTTCATCCATTTTGAGTTTACTTTTGTGTATGCTGTAAGAAAGTGGTCCAGGTTCATTCTTCTGCATGTCGCTGTCCAGTTTTCCCAGCACCACTTGCTGAAGAGACTGTCTTTATTCCATTGGATATTCTTTCCTGCTTTGTCAAAGATTAGTTGGCCATACGTTTGTGAGTCCATTTCTGGGTTCTCTATTCTGTACCATTGATCTGACTGTCTGTTCTTGTGCCAGTACCATACTGTCTTGATGATTACAGCTTTGTAGTATACCTTGAAGTCTGGCATTGTGATGCCTCCTGCTTTGGTTTTCTTTTTCAAGATTGCTTTGGCTATTCAGGGTCTTTTCTGGTTCCATACAAAATTTAGGATTATTTGTTCTAGCTCTGTGAAGAATGCTGGTGTTACTTTGATAGGGATTGCATTGAATATGTAGATTGCTTTGGGTAGTATCGACATCTTAACAATATTTGTTCTTCCTATCCAGGAGGATGGAAACTTTTTCCATTTTTTTGGCGTCTTCTTCAATTTCTTTCATAAGCTTTCTATAGTTTTCAGTGTATAGATTTTTCACCTCTTTGCTTAGATTTATTCCTAGGTATTTTATGGTTTTTTGTGCAACTGTAAATGGGATCAATTCCTTGATTTCTCTCTCTGTTGCTTCATTGTTGGTGTATAGGAATGCAACCGATTTCTGTGCATTGATTTTATATCCTGCCACTTTGCTGAATTCATGAATCAATTCTAGCAGTTTTTTGGTGGAATCTTTTAGGTTTTCCATATAGAGTATCATGTCATCTGCAAAGAGTGAAAGTTTGACCTCCTACTGACTGATTTGGATGCCTTTTATTTCTTTGTGTTGTCTGACTGCAGAGGCTAAGAATTCCAATACTATGTTGAATAACAGTGGCAAGAGTGGACATCCCTGTCTTGTTCCTGACCTTAGGAGGAAAGCTCTCAGTTTTTCCCCATTGAGGATGATATTAGCATTGGGTTGTTCATATATGGCTTTTATGATCTCGAGGTATGATCCTTCTATCCCTACTTTCTTGAGGGTTTTTGTCAAGAAAGGATGCTGTATTTTGTCAAATGCTTTCTCTGCATCTATTGAGAGGATCATGTGGTTCTTTTCCTTTTTTTATTGATGTGATGAATCACGTTAATTGTTTTGCAGATACTGAACCAGCCCTGAATCCCAGGTATAAATCCCACTTGGTCATGGTGAATAATTTTTTTACTGTATTGTTGGATCTGGTTGGCTAATATCTTGTTGAGGATTTTTGCCTCCATGTTCATCAGGGAAATTGGTCTATAGTTCTTCTTTTTAGTGGGGTCTCTGTCTGGTTTTGGAATCAAGGTAATGCTGGCTTCATAGAAAGAGTTTGGAAGTTTCCTTCCATTTCTATTTTTTTGGAACAGCTTCAAGAGAATATGTGTTCACTCTTCCTTAAATGTTTAGTAGAATTCCCCTGGAAAGCCATCTGGCTCTGGACTCTCGTTTTTTGGGAGATTTTTGATTACTAATTACATTTCCTTACTGGTTATGGGTCTGTTCAAACTTTCTATTTCTTCCTGTTTCAGTTTTAGTAGTGTGTATGTTTCTAGGAATTAGTCCGTTTCTTCCAGATTGCCCATTTTATTGGCATATAATTGCTCATAAAATTCTCTTATTTTTATTTTGGCTGTGTTGGTTGTGATCTCTCCTCTTTCATTCTTGATTTTATTTATCTGGGTCCTTTCCTTTTTCTTTTTGATCAAGCTGGCTAGTGCTTTATCAATTTTGTTAATTCCTGCAAAGAACCAACTTCTGGTTTCATTGATCTGTTCTACTGTTTTTTTGGTTTTGATAGCATTAATTTCTGCTCTAAACTTTATTATTTCCTGTCTTCTGCTGGTTTTGGGTTTTATTTGCTGTTCTTTTTCCAGCTCCTTAAGGCATAAGGTTAGGTTGTGTATCTGAGATCTTTCTTCCTTCTTTAGGAAGGCCTGGATTGCTATATACTTTCCTCTTATGACTCCCTTTGCTGCATCCCAGAGGTTTTGGGTTGTGGTGTTATCATTTTCATTGACTTCCATATACTTTTTAATTTCCTCTTTAACTGCTTGGTTAGCCCATTCATTCTTTAGTAGGATGTTCTTCAGTCTCCAAGTATTTGTTACCTTTCCAAATTTTTTCTTGTGGTTGATTTTGAGTTTCATAGTGTTGTGGTTTGAAAATATGCACAGTATGATCTCGATCTTTTTGTACTTATTTAGGGCTGATTTGTGTCCCAGTATATGGTCCATTCTGGAGAACATTCCATGTGCACTGGAGAAGAATGTATATTCCGCTGCTTTAGGATGAAATGTTCTGAATGTATCTGTTAAGTTCATCTGGTCCAGTATGGTCTCTCAAAGCCATTGTTTCCTTGTTGATTTTTTGATTAGATGATCTGTCCATTTCTGTGAGTGGGGTGTCGAAGTCTCCTACTATTATGGTATTACTATCGATGAGTTTCTTTATGTTTGTGATTAATTGATTTATATATTTGGGTGCTTCCACATTTGACGCATAAGTGTTTGCAATTGTTAGTCTTCTTGGTGGATAGACCCCTTGATTATGATATAATGCCCTTCTTCATCTCTTGATACAGTCTTTATTTTAAAGTCTAGATTGCCTGATATAAGTATGGCTACTCTGGCTTTCTTTTATTCACCATTAGCATGATGGTTCTTCATCCCCTTACTTTCAATCTGAAGGTGTCTTTAGGTCTAAAGTGGGTCTCTTATAAACAGCATATATATGGATCTTGTTTTCTTATCCATTCTGTTACCCTATATCTTTTGATTGGAGCATCGAGTCCATTGACGTTTAGAGTGAGTATGGAAAGATATGAATTTATTGCCATTATGTTGCTTGTAGAGTTGGAGTTTGTGGTGGTGTTCTCTGGTCCTAGTCTTTGTTGCTTTTGGTATGTATGTATGTATGTATGTATTTATATTTTCATCTTTTCTCCTCTCAGAGAGTCCCCCTTAACATTTCTTGCAGGGCTGGTTTAGTGGTCACAAACTCCTTTAATTTTTGTTTGGGAGACTTTTTATCTTTCCTTCCATTTTGAATGACAGCTTTGATGGATAAAGAATTCTTTGCTGCACATTTTTCTGATTCAGCACATTGAATATATCCTGCCTCTCCTTTCTGGCCTGCCAGGTTTCTGTGGATGGGTCTGCTGCAAACCTGATCTGTCTTCCCTTGTAGGTTAAGGACTTTTTTTCCCTTAAGTCCCTTAAGGACTTCCTTTCCCTTTTCTCTCCTTGCCTGAGTATTTTGTGAAATTGACTATGGTCAGTTTTTGTTGCATCCTATGAGAGTCCTCTGTGCCTCCTGGATTTTGATGTCTCTGTCTTTCCCCAGGTTAAGCAAGTTTTCCAGTATGATTTGCTCACATAACCCTTCTACCCCTTTTCCTCTCTTCCTCTTCTGGGACCCCTAGGATTCTGATGTTGTTCCTTTTTTAATGAGTCACTGATTTCTCTAATTCTTAAATCATGCTCTTTTGCCTTAATCTTCATCTTTTATTCTGCTTCATTAGTCTCCATAAGTTTGTCCTCTATATTGCTGATTCTCTGTTCTGCCTCATCCATCCTTGCCGCCGTTGCATCCATTTGAGATTGCAGCTCAGTTATAGCATTTTTTAAATTTCATTCTGACTAGTTTTTACTTTTTTTATCTCCGCAGAAAGGGATTCTAATCTATTTTCGACTCCAGCTAGTATTCTTATTATCGTGATTCTAAATTCTGGTTCAGACATCTTGCTTGTATCCGTGTTGGTTAAGTCCCTGGCTGTCATTTCTTCCTGCTCTTTCTTTTGGGGTGAAGTCCTTTGTTTCGTCATTTTGAAGGGAGAAAAGGAATTAATGAAGTAGAAAAAATTAAAATTAAAAAATTAAAATTAAAAAATATTAAAATTAGAAAGGTAAACACACACACACACAAAATCGAATAAATTTTGCTAGATCCTAGGTGTGTTTTGGTCTGGGTTTTCAAAGTGGCTTGATAGATTAGAGAAAAAAGGAGGAAAGAGGAAATTGTTTGAAAATTTGAAAAAATGATTACACTGAAGTAGACTAAAATGAAGTGATGGAAGTAAAATAGAATTTGAAAAAAATTTACACAAAAGTAAAGAATATGGTAGAAAAAACTAAAGAAAAATATTTTAATAAAAATTAAAAATAAAAACGAATTTTTCTCTTTCTATATTTAAGAAAAAGAAATGAAAAAGAGAAAAAAGAAAAAAAAATAAAATATTTTGAAAATTTGAAAAAATGAATACACTGAAGTAGACTAAAATAAAATGATGGAAGTAAAATAGAATTTGAAAAAATTTACACAAAAGTGAAAAAAATAGTAAAAAAATTAAAGAAAAATATTTTAAATAAAAATTGAAAAAAATATGAATGTTTTCTCTTTCTGTATTCAAGAAAAAGAAATGAAAAAGAGAAAAAAAAGAAAGAAAATTGAATAGATGGACATGTTAGCAGACTGAAATATGACTGAAATTACTTCATTTTCCCCTAGATGTCAGACTATGAAGGACTTTATAGTCCATATAAGCAGGCGGTGAGACTTCTGTTCTTGAAGAGTGCGGTTGGCCCAGTTGGGTGGGGCTTAGTGTAAAGTTTCCATTCTCCACTAGATGGCGCTGCTAGACTGCTGGGGTGGATTGTTGTGGGGGTTGTAGGTGCATATGCGCATGCACAGAAGCAGTGAAAATGGTGTCACCTGGCTACCCAGTCTCTAGTATCAGAACTCTGTTCTCCCTGATCAGCAATCATGCACCCTCCCTTTGTCTTCAGCTTTCCTCCACTCCCTGCTTTTACACTGTCTGTGACCAAGTCCCAGGTAGTACCTCTCTCCTGAGTTTTGTCTCAGATGCAGCTGTTTTCCCCAGCCCCTTACTTCTGAGGGACTGCGGCTTTGACCCATTCCACCCCTCTGCAGAGGGTTTTACTAAGCAATTGCCGAATGCCAGCAGCACCCAGGAATGTTCACGGGACCGTGCTGCTGCCAATGCCCAGAGACTGCGGCCAGGTGCCAGCCCACCCCAGAAAAGTTTGTGAGATAGTGTAGCAGCAGTGTTTCAGAGATTATGGAAAATCACAACACACATCTGGCACCAGCCTTCACCCTTAATGACCTTCTTCCAGCACCAGCAAGTGTGGCCATTCTCTGGGGTCTGCTGGGCCCAGGTGGCCTCACAGCCTCTACCAAATGTCCTTCCAGCAGTGGAACCACTTCTCCCTGTGTGGTCCAAGAACCTCCTGGAGCCCACTCTGCTCCTGGGAATTTACCCTTCCCACCAGAGCACCACCAGGTATTGAGCTGCAGAGTTGCAGACTCTGTGCTCCCTCTGTTTACAGTCTTAATGGAATTTAAACCCTCTCCTTTCTCTTTTATCCTTTCTCCCTTTTTAGTTCAGTCCCTGTGGCTGTTTCCAATTTTCCACTTTCTCTCTCCAGCTGCTTTTGGGGGGGGGGGTGTTCTCCCATATTTTCCCTCCATCTCTGTCCTCTCTCTGCCCGCAAAAGCAGCTCCCTGCCCTCTGTGGCTTCTCTCTCCCCAAGTTCACCTCTCTGCGCTGTGTACCTGCTGAATTCTGTGGTTCAGGTTGTGCAGATTGTTGTGTTAATCCTCAGATCAGCTTTCTAGGTGTGCAGGATGGTTTAGTGTTGGTCTGGCTGTATTTCTTGGACACGAGACACACAAAAAACTTCCATGCTGTTCTGCCATCTTGGCTTCCTCCTCTCTTCTTTTTTTAATGTAGGTACATTTTGCTATAAACTCCCCTCTTAGAACTGCTTTTGCTGCATCCCATTAGTTGTTTTTCATTTGTCTCAAGATTATTTTTATTTCTTCTTTGACCCATTAGTTGTTCAGTTGTTGTTCAGTTGAAACATATTGTTCAATTTCCACATATTTATGAATTTTTCAGCTTTCCTCCAATATTGATTTCTAGTTTGTGGTCAGAAAAGACACTTGATATGATTTTAGTGTTCTTAAATTTGTTAAGAACTGTTTTATGAAAGCCTAACAAATGATCTCTCATAGAGAATGTTCCATGTATACTTGAGAAAAATATGTATTCTGGTGCTTGTTGGGTAGAATATTTTGTATATGTCTGTTAGGTATATTTGGTCTAAAGTATAGTTTAAGTCCATTATTTATTTAAAAAAATTTTTTTTACATTTTATTTATTTTGAGAGAGATACAGACAGAGAACAAATGGGGGAGGGGCAGAGAGAGGGAGACACAGAATCAGAAGCAGGCTGCAGGCTCCAGTCTTCAAGCTGTCAGCACAGAGCCCGACATGGGGCTCAAACTCACAAACTGTTAGATCATGACCTGAACCTAAGTTGGACACTCAACTGACTGAGCCACTCAGGTGCCACTCAAGTCCATTATTTCTTTATTGATTTTCTATCTGGATAATCTATCCACTGTTGAAATGGGGTATTGATGTCCCCCACTATTGTTGCACTGCTGTCTATTTCTGCCTTCAGATTTGTTAATAATTGTTGAATATGTTTATGTGCTCTAATATTGGGTGCATATATATTTAAACTGTTATAGCCTCTTGATGAACTGACTCCTTTATCATTATACAATAACCTTGTTTGTCTCTTGTTAGAGGTTTTGACTTAAAGTCAATTTTATTTGATATAGGCATAGCTACCCTTGCTTTCTTTTGGTTTCCACTTGCATGGAATACCTTTTTCAATCCCTTCACTTTCAGTCTATATGTGTCCTTAAAGCTTATGTGAGTCTCTTGCAGGCAGAAAATAGTTGAATTTTTAAATGCATTCAGCCATTTATGTCTTTTAGTTGAAGAATTTAAACCATTTACATTTAGAGTAATTATTGATAGGTAAAGACTTCCAGTTGAAATTTTGTTGTTTTCTGATTGTTTTATAGTTCTTTTGTTTCTTTCTTCCTCCCTTACTGTCTTTCTTTATGAATTGATTACTTTTGTAGTGTTAGCCTTAATTCTTTTGTCTTTATCTTTTGTATTTATTATAGGTTTTGCTTTGTGATTGCCATGAGACTTTCATAATACATCTAAGAGTTATAACAATCTATATTAAGCTGATAATAATTTAACTTCAATTGCTTAACCAAGTTCTACACATTTACTTTCCAGAGATAAAGGTAGAGAGAGATGATGATGAGTTGATGAGGGGACAAGGGGCAGCCCTCTTACTCTACCTTTTGTGGGCTAGTCTTCTAGCCCACAATTTCTATTTTTCTCAGTTACTGCACTCAACGTATGTTGTTACCCAGAAACACAAACACAAATGCAAATCCCAATATAAGAAACTTGAATTTTAAAAACAACTACTTTTATTTTCTTTACATTTAAAGACCCAGGGGATTTATATAGTTTGTCATGCAGCCAGCTTTCCAAAAAGCCACTTCAGATATTTGTCTATCTCTTTAAAAATTCTCACTTTAAGCATCGATAACATTTCTCCTTTCACCCAGTCCCTTTACTGTCTTTATGCTTCCTTTTAAGCTCTGCCCCCTCCACTTTGCCACTCTGCTTGATATCTTACCTCCTATACTCAGCCCTGGCTGTGGAATCTTGTCTACCTTACCAAAGATCTTCCCTAATAGGAAACAGCCTTTTGAAATTCTGGAAAAAAATTCTTTACTTCATGAAACACATAACTATTAGTTTAGAATCTAACTTAACTGCTAGATTAGAAGCTCCATGTGAACTAGCATTTTGTTTACTCATTATTCTATATCCATCATCTAACATAGTATAGAGCACATAGTTAAATCCAATTAATATTTGTTAAATAAATGAATGTTTAGACTTTCCTAGTGTGCAGTGGAAGAAGAGCTATGGAAGGATCATGGCCAGGATAGAATAGGAAAAAAGGGGCAAAGGCAAGGGAAAGGCAAGGGGCTGAGAATACAGTATTGGAAAACCTAAATAGTATCCTTTAGTCAAGCTGGAGAACCTCTATTTTCTGACCCATCCCCTTCTCATATTCCTGGAGATCCATTCATCAATTGGACTGTGAACATAGCAAGACAAAGAAATCTTCCAGATTCTCAAACATAAGTAGCTTTTCCCTGCTAGGTTCCACTCAATCTTTCACTGATTACTACTGCTGTTGTCTGTCAACATCTTCCTGTGGAAAAAAGTATTTACAGATCCTGATAGGGATTTTCCATCTGAAATCATAAGAATTAAATTTTTTTTAATGTTTCTTTATTTTTGAGAGAGAGAGAGAGAGAGAGAGAGAATGAGCAGGGGAGGGGCAGAGGGAGAGGAAGACAAAATCCAAAGCAGGCTCCAGGCTCTGAGCTGTCAGCACAGAACCCAACACAGGGCTCAAACTCATGAACCACAAGATCACGACTTGAGCTGAAGTCAGACACTTAACTTACTGAGCCACCCAGGAGCCCCTGAAATCATAAGAATTAAAAGGGCTTTGTCTATTTTCTTTTTTCCCCAGATAAATGTTTGTTTTATTGAATAACTGATCTGTGTAACTGCTGAGACCACTATGTAGAGACAAAAGAGAATGAGTTTTATTTCTTGGTCTCTTCCTCCTTCGACAGAGTCTTGATGATTTCCTCCTCGGCCTGGAGCTGCTCCTCACTGTGCTTCCATGCTTCCTAGGTATTAGATAGGCAGGCCTCAGCCTGGTCAGCCAGAAGCTTCTTGTGAGCCTTGTCTGCCTTCAGCTTGTGGATGTGTTCCATGAGAATCTGCTTGTTTGTGAACACATTACCCTTCATTTTCAAGTACAGACTGTGATACACGTGACAGTCAATCTTCTTAGATTCACAGTATCTTTCAAGCAGCTTTCAATTAGATTGAGTTTACTCAATCTATACTTAGATTCACAGTATCTTTCAATGCAGAATTCTCATCCTCTTCATCAGGTTACCTTCTCAGGCATTGGAGCCTGGGCAGTACCTTTTCTCTAACCAATGTGCATATGCCTGCCTTTCTGGTGGGCCAAAGCATTTTTCTTGCACCAAGCCCAGGAATGGGCAGTCACAGTCTTCCAGATGATCAGCCCATCTTGGATCAGTTTCTGGATCTGCTGACAGGAGTTGGCATTGGCGATTTCATTGGTTTCATTGGGGTCCAACCAGACCTCCATTTTGTCACAGCAGAAGACACTGAAAGCAAGCCTCTTCTGAAGTCTGAGCATGCTCGTGGCTGCAGCCACAGTGGCAAACAGAAAGCAAAAGGGCTTTGTATTTCAAGAGAGCCCTTTAGACAGAAAGAGGGCAGATGTTCAAGGCATTTGTGTGTCAAAACGAGTACTCATGGCTTTGTCCTTATTGAGGTCTTTTGAATCTAAGTGCATGGAGAAGGGATTCTGGGTTTTTCTTGTTGGAAAACATATATGGAAATAATTGGTGATATTCAATGCCATCTAAGTGTCAGAAAGAAAAAAAATGAAAAATATTCCATGTATGGAATTCTGTTTTCTAGAAGGCATGGTTTGGTTTTATTTTTTGTTTTTATCTGTTACAAGAAAAGAAGATACATTTTTCTGTGCTTTGACATTTAGTTTGACAAATACAATAATCAGAATTTGGTTTTCAGTCAATTCAGCTTAATTTGTATCTTAAAAGTCAAAATTGGCTTAGAAAAAGTCATCATTCTCAACATATCCTCAAATAATAAACACAAACATATGGGGAAGCCACCAATAATTTCTTTTTTCAAAATCTTACCCCTTCATTACTACCAGTACCAGTAAGAAATAGAACAAATGACCTAACAGAGAACACAATTTTATAGAGTTGTATCCAGTTTGCGTGGTGAGAAGGGGTAGTTTCCCTGCATTCCCAACTATATACATTCCAGAATTAATTAGTAATAATAGAAGTATTCTCCTGAAAATAACACATATCTTTTAACCAACTTTTCTATGTGAGAAACATGTCTTTCTCTTTCACAATCAGAGCACAAAGTCTTAATACTCAAGCAGTGTCTATTATTATGCTCAAAATAAACCTCATTTAATTTAATGAATATTAAAAAACACTTCTACCTAAATGGGATTAATATGATGTGATATAAGAGGAAGAAAAAGGGGAAAAACTATGGAATATAGGAAGAAATGTACAGCCTGTCAGTTTAACACGTACAGAGAAATAATGGGTTATGTTTGAACCATTGAAGGAATTTGGCAGTTAAATATCTATAGAATATATTAACAGACTAGTCCATGTGATACCTGACCCCAATTCTTCTCAGACATCCTAATACCTCACACAAGCTCTCAGATATTCAAGCATATTCTCTAAATCTTAACTAGCCTCACATATTAGTGGAAGGAAGCACCTGCCTGACTATATGGGGAAAATATTAAGTTAGGGTATATGACATTGCATCATTGCCTACTCCCCCTCATACATGAGTTTGCATTAGGATCAGCCTGTTGTGACATGAAACACTTGGCTGTAATGCATAATAGTGAAAAGACTAAATGTTTCCCAAGTGAAGTTCACATAGCATGACTGTTATTACAAAGCCTAAGCAAATAACTTTGGTAAGTAATATGTCTATGGAATAAATAACTATTGGAAAAACATTTCTGGGTTTATTAACTGAGCTAATGGAGTAATATATTATGGCACCTCAGGAATCTAAATTTATTTTAAAACTATATACTGCAGATGGCTAAATGGTGGCCACAAAAAAAGATATGTCTATGTCCCAAACCCTAGAAGCTATGATATTAACTTTTTTGGAAAAAGGGTCTTTGCAAATGTAATTAAGGATCTTGAGAAGATACTTTTAGATTATGCAGGTGGGTCTTAAATCCAATAACAAGTGTACTTATAAGAGACACAAAGAGAAGAAATAAATACATAGAGGAAAAGACAATCTGAAGACAGAATCAGTGATGCAGCCACAGTCTAAGAATGCAGACAGCCACCAGAATTTGGAAGAGGCAAGGAACAATTCTCTCCTAGACACCCAGAGAAAGCAGAGCCCTGACAGTGTTTGAACTTATGGTCTGAAGAACTGTAAGAGAATAAATTTCTGTTGTTTTAAACTACCCAGCTTGTGGTGATTTGCTATGGCAGCCCCAGGAAACTCATACAGCCATCTAGATTACTGTGTATTTTAAACTCGTATGGAGAGTGAATTCCAGCTATAGAGAAAACTGCTGGACATGTCCTCAGGATATATGACTTCTTATAATTCAGGTTCCACCCAGAACTAAACGTGTGACCTTGAACAAGAACATTAGCCTTCCTGTTACTCAATTTCTTTATGTGCAGTTGGTCTAGATGATCTTAAAGCTGCCTTCCAAATCTAAATTCTACATTTCTGTTAATAACTGACAGTAGAAAACTGAATAAGGAGAAACACAGCCAGCATTTTGTAAACAGTCTCACACATACACACCAGATCTCAAATACACATACATATACACACACACATTCTTATAAACACGCTTTTGAATTTGTGTTATAAGGAGAGAGGGAGAAAAAAACAAGATTAGCTATAATTGCTCTCATTTATATGCCAAATGTTGTTTTATGTAATCCTTATGATAAACTTGCTGTTGTAGCAGTCTGGGTCCAATCAGGAGATAGAAACAGCACAGTGGTTTAAACAGGGGAAGTTAATATAAAGGATAATTAAACTAAGATAAAAGAGTAACTGTAAGATCAGAAGAAACTCTGTATAGTATTCCAAAGCTGAGGGAGAGTACCCAAGGAAGGACAAACTTGAAGGAGGATTGGACCTTGTTGGAGAAGATGTGGTTTAGTCACAGGACAGCAGAACAGTTTGCTAATTTGGCCAGCTGGAGTAGGTCTGGAGTTGCCAGGCAAACAGCAGACCATCTTCCAGAGTGCTGGCAGAAAGCAGGCTCTCAGCAACTGGCCAGGGTGTGCAATGGGAGTCTGGTGCCGGCTAGGGCAGAGGTCTTCAGGGTGTGAGGGATGCAGGAGATCTGAAGGAACACTACCTATTATGTATTGCTCTGCCCTTGGTGGCTGCATACAGGCTGCATAAAGCTCTGGGTTCCATGTTGAGAGGCCTGCAGAAAGGATTTCATCATGCAGAGCTGCAAAATCAGAGAAATGGATTTCTGGGTCTGTGACTGGGGCAGGCTCCACCAGATGTCCTCACACTCACAATGCAGATCTGCCCAGCCCACACTAGAAATCCTAAGAAACCATCTTCCTCCTCGGTGTCCTTCTAGTACCCTCTGTCAAGAAAATTTAACATTGGCCCCAATTTAATGCTAAAAAAAAAAAAAGAATTCCTTTATCACAGAGCATGTATTAAAGGATGCATATAGAACTGAGAAACAATAAATTGATAACTGACACACTCGAAGAATATAATCACACATGGGGACACCAATGTTCAGAGAGGTGAATACAGTCACTAAACCGCAGAGCTAGAAATTATATCCAGAGCCATAAATGGTTGATAATTCCTGAAACTATGCTCTAACCACACCCCAAGATGAAAGTGTGATGAAAATTTCCCACTTAAAGTATTTTATACTTAATTGTACTTCTTGTGATCATATGGTAAAACTTCATCTGATGAGAATTTTGCTGCACCCATTTTGTTAAGAAAAAGAAATCACAAGATCACTCACCCCTATCCTATGCTTTCTACCCTTCCCTTCACCCTCAGGCTGGGATAAATGTCTCCTTCCTTTGTGAAATGCCACCCTCTTCTTGGCAAAGACATCTTGGATTTCTTCATAACAAGCATCGCACTCTAAATTATAATTATCTGCTACCTATGTGTCCCTTACCCTAAAGCTCCAACCTTCCCAATTGTGGAGACGGAGACTTACTCATTCATCTTTGTAGCTAGGCCTGTGTCCTGGCTCATACGAGATTTTTAATGTAAGAGAATTGACCTGAATGAAAGAGAACAGATCCATATCAGGGATTCACTCAAATAAGTCATTTCTAGGATATAATTCAGGGTCAAAGACTGCTGATCAAGCGGCTGAAGGACACACACCAGTCATTCCCGTGGGACACTTCATGGCATGGTATATAAGGTCTACCATGTGCAAAGGATCAGAGGTGAATTTCCAAAGCTATGACCTGGAAGGAGGCCCAACATACCTGAAAAGACTACTCTAAACAGGAACAGTAATCAAGGGCAAGATGGCAAGCGACAAAAGAAATAAAACTGGGAGTATGTAGTTGAAAGACGTAAAGTCTGGAAACACAAGGAGAGCTAATACAGAAGAATGTTGTGAGCAGGTTAGAGGGAATAGCCCAGCATGACCCACCTCTGGCACCTTTGCAACACCCTCTCAGGGTATGTTTATGGAGTTGAACTGAATTGATTTAAAAGGTCTGGAATGACACATTCAGCACATCCTCCAATATTATAACAATCTGCTTGACTCACTGCCTCTGAAGAGCCTCACATTGGTGTCTAAAGTCATTTACACATTCAGATTTGAGCCTACTCAAAACTGAGCAGGTCAGCTCCACAGCCTTAGGCAAAGTTCTGGGTGAAATCCTCAGCCTTACAGTAAGTATCTCTTTACCCAAGTAGCTTCCTAATATTACTAGGAATTTTTACTCTTTTTTAAAATTGAGATATAATTAACATACAAGTTTCAGGTGTCATATTGGTTTTAGATGTCCAACAATATTATTTGGTGTATCTATATTTTGCTAAATGATCACCACAATGTTTAAGTCATCACCATACATCATACACACAAATACCATACATACATCACCATACATACATCATTGCAATTTTTTTCTTGTGATGAGACCTTTTAAAATTTACTCTCAGCAACTTTTAAATATATAATACAGTACTCTTTTTTAAAAGTTTGTTTGTTTGAGGGGGGTGGTGAAGGGCAGAGAGAGAGAGAGAATCTCATGCAGGCTCTGCACTGTCAGTGCAGAGCTGAATGTGGGGCTCGAACCCATGAACCATGAGATCATGACCTGAGCTGAAGTCGGATGCTTAACCAACTGAGCCACCCAGATGCCCCCAATATACTACAGTACTCTTAACTATAGTCACTGGGCTACACAGTATATCCTCAGGACTTATGTAGGTCATAACCAGAATTTTGTACCTTTGACCCCCTTCATCCATTTCACACCCCATCCCCCATCTCTGGCAACCACCAAGCTGTTCTTTGTATCTATGAATTCCAGGGTTTTTTTGTTTGTTTCCACATATAAGTTAAATCATACAATTTTTGTCTTTCTCAAGCTGACTTGTTTCCCTTAGCACAATGCCTCTCAAGATCCACCCACATTGTTGCAGATTGCAAGATTCCATTATTTATTTTAAAGCTGAATAATTTTCCATGTGTATATATGTGTGTGTGTGTGTGTGTATGTGTGTACACACACATACACACACACACACACACATATATACACACACCATTTCTTCTTTGTATACACACACACACACACACACCTTTTCTTCTTTGACCATTCATCCACTGATAGACACTTAGTTAGCTGCCATGTCTTGGCATTATAAATAATGCAGCAATAAACATGGGGGTACATACATCTTTTTGAGTTAGAGTTTTTGTTTCCTTCAACTAAATACCCAGAAATGAAATTACTAGATCTTATGGTAGTTATTTTTAATTTTTTGAAGAACCTCCATGTTTTCCATAGTGGCTGCACCAATTTACATTCAAACCAACAATGCATGAGGGTTCCCATTTTTCCAATCTTTTTGATAACAGCCATTCTGACAGGTGTGGGGTTTTGATTCACCCATTGTGGTTTTGATTCACATTCCCCTGATGTTGAGCACCTTTTCATATATCCATTGGCCAGGTGCATATCTTCTTTGGAAAAGTCTATCCAGACCCCATGGCCATTTTTAATCGGATTTTTTTCTATTGAGTTGTAGGAGTTCTTTATATTTTTTGGATATTAACTCTTTGTTTTTTATCTAGGTGCCCTCCTCTCATTCTCCCAGTTCCTTGAAGAAAAAGGACCTTGCCTGTCCCTCTCTCCTCCATTTTCCTTAGAGACTAAAGTTCTAATTCCCACGTGTCTACCCATATGACTTACACCTATACCTTCCAAAGATTACACTCTTCCTGGATCTAGAACACTCCTCAATTTACTGCCAAATCTCTTCTTTACTTGCAAATCACCTATTGCATTCTGTTGGATTCCTGGTTGTCAAATCCCCACTAGCCAGGACCTTCCTGCTGGGACTTTCCCTTAACTATATGCCACGCTTCATGCGAGAATATATTTGTGTTCAGTTTTCTAAAGGCTAAATATCTTTTATCCAATCAGTGTATTGACAATTGAGTTCTCGTTAAACTATACTGGCCACATCTTTGTAGAACAAAGTGATTACTGATGTTCAAGATACTACTGAAATACTGAACTACTACTAGAATCATAGATATATGAGAAATACTATATTACACTGAATTTTCTTTATTTACCAGGTAAAGAAATAAAATACTAGGAAGATTTTCAACATAAGGCATAACACAAGATATATCAAATTAATATTAATTTAACCAAGAATCCAACTAATCGTAAGATCTATTATACTCAAATTTTTATTGTCAGTTATCAGTTATAACACCATTCAAAACAAAGTGCATACATGTTTGCATGTATATAAACATACATATCACCACTGTTTTGGTCCCAAATGCAGTTGATAGTTGTGTTTTGTGGGGCACCTGGGTGGCTCAGTTGGTTAAGCATCTGACTTCAGCTCAGGTCATGATCTCCAGATCATGAGTTCAAGCCCTGTGTTGGGCTCTGTGCTGACAGCTCAGAGCCTGGAGCCTGCTTCCAATTCTGTGTCTTCCTCTCTCTCTGCCCCTCCCCCCACTGGGACTCTGTCTCTCTCTCTCTCTGTCTCTGTCTCTCTCTCAAATTAAATAAACATTAAAAAAATTAAAAAAGTAATTGTGTTTTGTTTGTTTATTTGTTTTGTTTGGCTCATTCCTCCTTACAAAAATTTGATTTGTAGTACAACAGAATTTTGCGACATTGATTTTTGCGATGAAGTAACATAATGAGGATCTAGAAGACATCCACATTCTGCTCACAGGGCTTACAAGACATCTAAATGATCCCAGATTCACTTTTGAGCACAATGAAGTTTCTCATAATTTACTATAGGCTCCATAAATTTTCAAATTTTTATTTTATTTTTTGGCAGATCTAAAATCTGAATAACTGGACTTCTGCTTCCAACCAAGACAGGTAACCAGGACCAGATTTACTCTCCATCTTTGGTCAACTAGAAGACCAGTCTAACTATATGGACCAACAGCTTTTAGACATTGAACAACAGATAGCACAAGAAAGTGATCTCTGAGAGATAGGAAAGGAATAAGGTGAGCCATGGGATTTCTCCAGCTCACTGCCAGCACAGCATGTCCAGGCCACAGTGCAGGGAGTCTGAAAACCTTCCTGAGCTAGGAGACAGAGGTAAGAAATTGCAAAGACACAGTGGGTAGAGTTTGCAGGGCAAAATACTGGACAGGAAAAAGTTGCACAAAGAGAGAAGCACTGCAGAGAGGGAGGGGAGAAGGAAAAGGGAAAGAGGGAGAGGTGGGAGGGAAGGAGGGAGAGAGTAAGAGAGAGAGAGAGATGTGGAAATTGGCTAAGGGTTTCCCTTGACTTTTCAGCTGTGTGCTGATGAGCACTTATGTGTAAGGAGACCACCTGAAGCAGAAAGAAAGCCACCAGAAAAGATCAGGGAGAACCATCTTCAGAGATCACACAGAGCTGAAAATAGTTCATATTCCCGCCAGCCAGAATAGAAAAAAAAAACTCATAATGCAAAACGCATTATGTAGGGTATTCAGAAAAGTATTTCTTCAGCAGTGGGGAATATTCAGCCCTACGTTTAAAGGCTTCTCTGATCTCACTTAACTAAGCTTAAAAGGAACATCTTAAAAGATTAAACTCTTTCCAAGTAACTTAACTGCAACCCAAAGTAAAGCTCAAGAATATTTAAAAGAAAACAAAAATATCAGCCCTCAACAACATAAAATTCATGTCTGGCATCCTATCGAAATTAAAGATATTCAAAGAAGTGGGAAAATATGACCCATAATGAAGGAAAAAAATCAATCAGTAGAAACAGCCTCCAAAATGTCATAGATGAAAGAACTTGTAGAAAACAGACATTAAAGCAGTTATTTTAACTATATTCCATATGGTCAAAATCTGAATAAGTTAATTACTCTTGGCAATAACACTGCTCATTGAGTTTTAAGGTTTGGCCATATATATACACCAAAAGCATGCTTATTTTATTGTTATTATTACAGAAAATTTCAGAGACTGTAGCACCTAAACAGAAGGAGTGTATATGTCATTTTCTTTTTTTTTAATAAGAATATGTTTTTCTGAATTGGGTTGACTAGGAAGTTAGTAAACTATTTCTGTCTACTGCACGGGAAAGAAAAATTATATTGCTGCTTGGACTAATTTATCTACTTATTTTATTGATTTACGGAACTACCAATGTTAAAGCACATTTGAATCTTTGAGAAAAATTAAAAGCATGAATCATCCAAAAAGACCATCAGTGTAGTGGGATTTCATTAAAAGCCAAGGTTTGAGTATTTAAGAAAAGAGAAAGTCAGATGTCAGAGCATACTGTCATACTTAGCAGATAAGAAACATGTTTGAGGTTATGGTATGTGTTCATAAAAAGATGGCATAGCTTGAATTATAGCCAGCTCAAATGAACCCTAAGGTGAGTATGATGCATGTTTAAGCAAAAATTACATCCACTCCAGATAGAGGGTATTATTCACTTGCTTTCCTGGTTTACAAAATAATCCCCTCCCAGCTGGCCAAATTACCCAAACCTCTTAAAGTGCCCACAAATGGGGCCCAGCCTAGTTCCTTCAGCTAAACCAGAAAGAGCTTGAGGGGAAAATGGGTGGTGTTGGGGTGAGGGCAATCTATGCTATTCATCTTTTTACATATCCAAAAATGCAGGGACAGATAAGACAATGGTGATTTTTTATTGTTGACTTGTCCTCACATGCATCCCCTTCTCCCCATTGATTTCATGAGCTCATCCCAAATCACTCAGAGAACTATAATGAGCTCTGTCACCTTAAGGCAAGTCAGAATTCGTGTTTCTTCTAATTAAGACTCTGAAATATGTGTCCTGATTCTCTTACAGAAGTAGCCCAGACTCAGTAGACAATCTCTCTAGGTACCAAACCTGACTCCATTATTCACTGGCTGTGTGACCTTAGGCACTGAGCTTCAGCTTCCTCATCTGTAGAATGGAGATGAGAACAGTAGTACCTACTTCACGGGTTTTTGACTAAGAATGAAATGAGATAACTTATGCAGGACACCTCGCATTCTAAGGACTTTATAAATGGTAGCATTTTTTACCCATTCAAACATATTTACTGGTATTTCATAACAGGAACACTCCCCCCACCAATAGGACTACTTCTTATTATAGCCTACTCTTCAACAACACACACACACACACACACACACACACACACACACACTTTTCTCATTTCCATCTGCTTTTTCTCATATTTTTCCTTTTCTAAAATGTCTCATGTGTCATCACTTGGTTAACCTACACATTTGTTAAATCATTATGGGTCCCACCCGAATCATTAAATTTTAACTGCTCTAATCCTTGTTATAATTAATTAAGTGACGTACCAAAAAAAAAAGAATTAAGAAATGAAAATATAAGGCATACAGGGGTGGCCCCGGCTGGGAGGCAAGTGAAGGTGTTCTGCAGAGTACTTTCCCAACCTGCCCAGGCATGCCCAACTCTGTAAGGCAAAAACTTCAATGGGAGCCTTCCCCCTAAAGCCTCATGGTGAAACAGCTGTTTGACACATTCAGAAGGAAGGATGTCAGCTCTACATAGGAACACGATGTGAATGGAAGAGACCTGTCATTATACAAACAGTAAGGCACTCTGAACAGACACAAAAAACAACTCTCATCTCAAAAAACCCAACACTTGTGTCACAGTATTAGAAGTTAGATCCTAGCAAATGGCGTTTGCTGAATGAAACCTTCAAGCCAGACAATGATCTCTTTGGACCTATTACCTTGCATTTGCAATCAGACTGGATCATCTCCCATTTGAGGCTCCCCAAGACTTCAAGCAATTTTTCAGTGCTCCTTTCAGAAAGGCACTCTCTCTAGAGAAATACAGTATTTATATACAGTGCATTGGATCTCTAGGAAACACCAGAATTATCAGTGAAGAATATATTAAATGGCTCAAGGGCTACTGTGAAGCATCCTTCCATGGCTTGACAGTAAAACTCCTAGAACCAGTTCCTGTCTCTGTAAGGAGGAGCTCTTTTAGAGTCAATGATAACACACAGAACCTACAAATTCATTCAGGGCACATCCCAAAGTTCTTAAAAGAAGAGAAAACCTGGAGATGTCTTCTGTATTGTGGGAATAACAATGATTGATCTTTACCCAAGAGATTCCTGGAATTTTGCCTTTGGGTAGGCCTCTTTGACAGATGGTATGGGGATATTCAGCTTTGCCAGGTATGGCAGTGATTTATATAACTCATGCTATGAAGACAAAGTGAACAAGCCACAGAAAATATCTTCAAGTGACTATTTAGTTTTTGATAACAGTTGTACTCCAGAAGTAACTAGTGTTTCGCTGCATCAGTCCCAGAAGACTTTCACCCGTGATATTGGACACGCATTTGGATTTTGACACTGCCAGTGGCTCGCATGACTATTGCAAGGCTGCAACCATTTGGAAGGAGCTGACTGGCGCTCCCTCAACCTTTGCGTTTATCTCACTATGCAAGTTGCAGTGTACAAAGCACTGGGGAGGTGGATTGATGATGAACCTGCTGACAGCCCTGTAGTTAGTATGAAACACAGTTGCGAGGATAATGGGAATTTACCAAAACCTGTGGATGCCTTTGGGAATGGAAAGAGTGGACAACAAAATGCCTTGCTGTTGTCCAAAAATAATGACCTTCATATACGAGTAATTAAAATAAATACTTGCACATTAAAAAAAAGAAATGAAAATATAGTACATTCAGGTTTTTCTCTTCTGCTTCAGAAGTTTGCAAAAGAGGAATAGTAACTTTCTTATCGTATTTTGGTTTTTATCATTAATACTCTTTACTTACCCAGAGATGCATGTTTAAGCAGTTCTTTCATTGCCTGGCCCTAGAAGTACATGTAAAAGCTATAATTAGTAAGCAGTTAGCTACCAAACAAAACAAAACAAAACAAAAACAAAAAACTCTGATTTTAGATATGAGGTAAAGACAAAATTATCCCTTGAAATCTAACAAAAAAATCAACAGATGATGAATGATGTCAACACTACAGTAGTAACTTACAATGGGACAGGTTTTATAATTTTTTCTTTGTCGAGAAACAAAGGAACCCCCTCCTCCCCATATCCAATTAAGAAGACCACAGTGTTTAGGGGCACCTGGGTGGCTCGGTCGGTTAAGCGGCTCAGGTCGGGGTTCAAGCCCCACATGGGGTTCTGCGCTCATGACAGGGAGCCTGCTTCAGATCCTTTGTCTCCCTTCCTCTGCCCCACCTCCCCCTTCCCTCTCAAAAATTAATAAATGTTAAAAAAAGAAGAAGAAGAACAGTGTTTCTTTAATACAACATAACATACAAAATTTGAATCTGGTGTTAGGGAAAGCTGTTGCTAAGTCAATCAATGTATCTTATTGTATATTGTAATATCCTAGTCAGAGATAAGACATGTTAAAATAAGTCCATTATATTACACAATTCTAAAACTAGGAAATCATGAAGCAATAAATTATCAAATTTTATTCAGTTGTCTCCAGAAAGATACTTTTCTCATCCTTATGGGATGATATATGTCATTGAGGTAGAGATGTTTGCAGACTGAAAAAAAGTGGGTTCTCCACTAATCTAGATTGTTGGAAATGTCTCCCAATAATGTGTATGATCTTTGTTCAGTTATGATGCTGGCCAGTCAGCACTCTGATCTCTAATCTGATTTCCTAAATGGATTTGCCCAACACAATGAGAACTGGAAGCAGTGTGACCTTGTGGTAGGTTTGCTATTGTGTAAGATTTAGAGTTCTGTGTGTATTCATAATATGATATCTGCTTGAAAATCAGTGTCTTATGAATCTAGGTATTATGTATCAACCCTGTGACTCACTTCACCTCTCAGAGAAGTAATAAAATTGTGTCCCGAACTTCAGAGTTTGAGTCCAGTTCCAGAGCCTAGAATGACCCAACAGGATCTGGCCAACCTGCAGGACCCAGCCTCCACCCTAGCAACCACCGTCCCATTCTTGCTTATTAGCTCTTTAAAGACAACACTGCCCTATCTAAAGAGATCACCAGTAAAAGCTGCTAGCAAAGAAGGGTAATGTTCCTCAAATTGCAGAGCCGCTTTCTTACTAAGCTCCAGCAGTGCTGAACATATGACTGACTTTGTTCCCTGAGCCACAATGCTGTTTCTCTCCCTCTGCCAGGAACACCCTTTTCTTCTAATGGCTTGATTGACTTACACTCACCAACTCCAGCAGGTTTTCTTTGACCTACTTTCCCAAGCCCTGCCCCATATTCACACACACACCTTGGTTAGAAACTTTTATCAGGTACTTCTTAGAAACAATCTTGCTACTGCATCTGCACACCGTTTTAAAATTATCCATTTACTGGTTTGCTAACTGTAATGTTCTTAAGTGAAATGCAGGCTTTATTCATCTTTAAATTCCTAGCACCTTGCATTGTGCTTAATATCCAGGAAGCCTTCAATACATTTTTGATGAAAAAATGCTTTGTTAATTTATTGTAGTAGGAGACGAGAAACTTTTCTACACAAGTACTTTTATGGAAATTTGAATTACATTTCCCAATAGAGCTCAACCTTCGTAATACTTGCATAAAATGACAGTTCCGAACAGGGGTGATTCTTGGGTCAGCAGATAGTTATATTTCCCAGTAAATATATTTTAAAATGCATATTTTATATGATATTTATATAGTACTTTCTGGGTACCAGGAACTAGTCTAAGTGCTTTATAAATATTAACCTGAATTATCTTCATATCAAA
Organism: Panthera uncia; assembly: GCF_023721935.1. Classification (NCBI taxonomy): domain Eukaryota; kingdom Metazoa; phylum Chordata; class Mammalia; order Carnivora; family Felidae; genus Panthera; species Panthera uncia. Next base: position 34,718,160 of record NW_026057580.1, on the reverse strand, counting down.
CCTATAAAAGAGGTGCTACCACCCCCACCCCCCAACTTATAGCTGGGGAAATAGAGATACAGAGAAGTTATGTAACTTGGCCAAGATTGCTCAGCCAGTAAGGAGAGGAACCAGGATTTGAATCCAGGCAACCTGGCCCAGAGCCCAAAGCTTTCTCTGCAGGCCTAATAGATTTGCCAGTAAGTCTTCATCCACAAAATGAGTGGGCATGCTTGTATGTAGGGTCCTTGATGTTTAAGTCATTTCCTCCCTTTCCTCCTTGTCTAGCCTTCTTAAACAGATGTCTTCTAAACCTCACACTTTAGACAAGTATTTTATTGAATTACTTTCCTCTAAGGAGCCTAGTCTATTTTACAAAAAGGAAAAATGAAAAACAGAAACAAAAACAGGAGCTCAGTAATCCTCACAAAATCCATTGAGGAATGTACGTGTTAAGAAAAGGAAATATTTTTAAATGGATATTTAGTTAGATTCTTACCCCCTTAGGATAAGACTGAATAATGATTTCATTCTGCCCTGAGATTGAAAAAAAAGTGCTCTTGTAAGTCTTGGAAAGGAAGCAAAAGGATATAAGGGCTCTCTGTGAAAACCTTCTATTTCCATTTTTTTGAAGTTCAAATCCTGTGATGATTAGCTGCAGCTGACCTTGACTCTCACACTGCTTAGGGAGGGATATGCTATCATAGAGATCAGAAATCAAATGAATTAGGCTCTCTCTTCAGCCTAACACTTTAAACTGCAGCTGGAAGAAACCATCTTTAGGCTAGTCATCCCAAAAAAACTTTGCACAGAGGCATCTTTGCCAGAAGGAATAGGGCTTCTTTGCCGACACTGCAGTAGAGTTATAAAGGAGAAAAGCAGAGAAAAGAAACCTGCCAGGACTAATTGAAAACTGTGCAATAAAATGAATGTTATCAATTAAATTGTTGTGTTCTTAAAAGGATCAATAGGGGTTAAAGAAAAGATGTTTTACCACTGTTTAGAAAATTGATCAAAAAAACTCCTCAAGAGATTAATTTAGAAAATTGTGTTTTTAGCAAGCAAATGTGTAAGGGCCAAATTGTGTGGCCAAATAAGCCCTTGTTCTGTCTCTTGGAAAATAAGGAACTCTTATTACAAAAGAAGATTGAGAGGGACTTATGCTTTGCAAAGTTGGGATTTTAAGGACAAAATTTACCCTCTAATCAAAAAAAGAGTGGAATATACAGAATGTTTTTCAAAAGGCTAGACCACAGGCAAGAAAATACAGTGACCATGAGAGACAGGAAATAAATGAGATTAACCTTATGACTACCCCAGTTTACTGCCTTGAAAAATATTCCAGGTGATGCAGCAGGGAGGGGAAAACCAAATGGAGACAGGCAACTTTCTATTTTGGGGAGACCAAGGTAGTTTGTTCTCAGAAGAGAGTATTAAAGAGTAGACAGATACACAAAAAGAGATTTCTAGATACTGGCAAATGATCCCCTAAAATATTCAGTTGAGTGCTGTTCACTGCATGAATATGAGCAAATTACACTAGCCTAGAGAAAGAATTACCCAAAAGGATTAAAGGGAACAGTACATGTGGCTCATAGCAGATCAAAAATTGTGTTTTCTCATAGCAGCCAGATTGGAAATTCTCATAATTGACAGGACACTGTATAGAGTACTGAAATAGGTCTTATTTCAGTAGTGGTAAATAACTAGACTTGGAATAAACATGCTCTTGTTCCACATAACAAATCTGAAAAGCAAGGCCTGAGAGGATCAAATGGCTCACAAGTAATTTAACTGTGTCACAGAATAAATCTAAATAATATTTGTAAGAATACAAAAGTATCCAGACAAGATAAATTTCGATGCTTGAGAACAAATAAAAAAATTACTAATCATGTAAAGAAGCAAGAAAATAGAAACCATCATGAGAAAAAAAAATTAATCAACCAAAACTGATCCAGAACTGATATCGATGTTAAAATTGTTAGACAAGAATATTAAAAGTTGTTATAACTGAATTCCATATATTTAAAATTAAGAAGAAACATGGACAGTGTTTTTGTAAAAAGATCCAAATCAAACTTCTGGAGAAGAAAACTATAATGTGTGAGATGAATAATACACTGGATGGGATTAAGGGCAGATTAAACATTATAGAAAAAAGCCAGTGACCTTGAAGATGTGGCAATAAAAACTAACCAAAATGAACATAGAACAAGGAATTTTTTTAAATGTTCAAAGTATCAGTGAGTGTGGGACAATTTCAGCCAAAATCCCTGAATGAAACAAAAGCAGAGGGAAAAGAAAAACTATTTGAAAAATGTCTAAAATGTTCCCAAATTTGTTGCAAACTATAAATCCACATATCCAAGAAGCTCGATCAACTCTAAGTACAAGATATATGAAGCAAGCTACACCAAGGCTCACATCATAATCACATTGCTCAAAGCCCATGATAAAAGGAAAATCTTAAAAGCAGCCAGAGAATAGACATATTACCTATAGAGTCACAAATGTAAAGATAATATCAACTTCTTATCAGAAACAATTAAAATAGAGCAACATCTTTAAAAAACTAAAATACAATAAAAAGTCCCTAATAACCCAGGATCCTATGCCCAGAATCTAACAGAAAGACAAAATGAAGTCCTCTTCAGAACTACAAAAGGTGAAAGAATTCATTATTAGCTTCCACCTTAAGGAATACAAAGAGAATATCAAGTTAAATCCAACATAGGCAGAATAAAGGCAATAATAAATTTAGAGTGAAAAAACAAATGAAATAGAAAACAAAAACCAATAGAGAATATCAGTGAAACCAAAAGCTGGTCTTGGAGAAAATCAAAATTAGTAAAATTAATAAACATTTAGCCTGACTGATGAAAAAAAGACAGTAGACGTGATTATCAATATCAGGACCAATAAAGTATTACTAAGGATAGACTCTATAGATATTAAAATGATGATGTGTGAGCATTAATATATAAATGACATAAACAACTTTATACCAATAAAATCTACAACTTAGATGAAACTGACAAATTCTTTGAATGAACAAACTATCAATGCTCAACCAAGAAGTGAAAAATAACACAAATAATCACATATCTTTTAAGGTAGTTGAATGTATAGTTTTGAACTTTCCCACAATGAAAACTTCAAGCCCAAATGGTATACCAGTGACTATTACCAATTATTAAAAAATAATAAGATCAATTCTACATAAACTCTTTCAGGAAAATTGAAGAGGAGAGAGTACTTCCCAAACCATACTACATCCTGCTACCAAAACCAAAAAATTATAAGAAAAAATAACTATACTAACATCCTTTATAAACATAAATAAAAATTTCTATCAAAGTTTTAGCAAACTGAATCTGACAATATCTAAAAAGCATAGTATATTATGACCAACTAGTTTATGCTAAGAGTACAAAGTTGGTTTAATATCTCACAATCAATATAATTCACCATATTAACTAAAAAAATTATAAAAGTAAAGAAAAAAAGAAGTGCCTTGGGGCTCAGTCAGTTAAGAGTCCTGCTCTTGATTTTATCTCAGGTCATGATCTCACAATTCGTGAGATTGAGCCCTGTGTTGGGCTCTGCACACAGCCTGCTTGGGATTCTCTCTCCCTCTCTCCCTGTCCCTCCCCCCATCATGTCTCTCTCTCTCTCTCTCCCTCTCTCTCTCTTAAAAACAAATACATAAACTTAAAAAAAAGACAAACCTAAATGGCCATCTTAATAGATGCAGAAAAAGTGTCTGACACTTTTTCACAGTCATTCCTGATAAAAGCTCTCCGTAAAGTAGGGATAGAAGGGAACTCTCTTAATCTAATAAAGAACATCAAGGAAAAGTCTATGACTAATATAGTAATGGTGAAAGACTAAGTGCTTTCCTCCTCAGATTAAAAACAAGACAAGGACATCTGATCTAACCATTTTTATTCAATATCTTACTGAAGGTTCTAGCCAGTATAACAGTGTAATAAGGAAATACAAAGAAATGTAAGGCATCCACACTGGAAAAGAATATTTAACATTTCTTTATTCAGACGTAATCATCTATGTAGAAAATCTGATGAAACCTCAAAAAACTACACTTATTCAAAAGAATATATAAAAAACAATATTACTTACATATTTCAGCACAATACTATCAGAAATTAACACTTAAAAAATAATGTGACTTACAATAGTATCTAAAAATATGAACTCTTTAGGGATAAATTTGACAAAAGATATAAAAGACTGGTACACTGAAAGCTACAAAACAATGAGAAATTAAAGACTTAAATAAATGTATATCTTGTTCATTAATCAGAAAACTCAGTAATAAGAAGCCAGTTGTCCCCAAATTACTTTATAGATTCAACACAATCCTGATCAAAAATTCCAGAAAACTTGTTAGAAACTGACAAGTTAATATTAAAATTTGTATGGAAATGCAAAGGACATATCACAGAATTGACAAAGCAAATATTTGCAATAGCAAAGCATAGAATTGCCAAAGAACAACAGAGGAGGACTTCCATTATCCGATTTCAAAACTTCCTATACAGCTACAGTAATCAAGCAGTGTGGGGTTAGAATAAAGACAGACAAATAGATCAGTGAAACATGATAGACTGTCCAGGAATTGATTCAAATATTTACAGACAACAGACTTTTAACAAAGATACAAAAGCAATTGAATGGAGAAAGCATTTTTTTCTTTCTTTGTTTTCTTTTTTTTTCCAGACAAATAGTCTGGAAAAATTGGATTTCCATACATAAAGTAAAAACAAAAAAAAACAAAAAAAAAGAAAAAACCCACTTAAATCTTACCTTACATTACAGGCACAAATTAACTCAAAATAGATCACAGACTTATATGTAAAGCCAAAAATTATAAGATGTCTAAAAGAAAACACAAGAAATGATTGATATTCAAGTTTAGGTAAAGATTGATTAGAGACAACAAAAGCATAATTCCCCAGAATAAAAGTAATAAATTGGATTTCATCAGAATTAAAAACTTCTGCTCATCAAAAGGCCCTGTTAAGGAAATTAAAGGACAAGCCACAGCCTGGGAAAAGATATTCAAGTTATGTATTGGATAAAGAATTTGTATCCAGAATATATAAACATGTTATTCAGCTCAATAATAAAAACATAAATAGCCCAATTTAAAACTGGGCAAAATATTTGAATAAATATTTTAAAAAAATATACATATGGCTAATAAGTACTGAAAAGATGTTCAGTATCATGTTCAAATCATTAGGGAAATGGAAATGAAAACCACAATGAGATACAACTACATATCAACTGGAATTGCTATAATCAAAAAGACTGACAAAGCCAAGTGATGTGGAGATACCAGGATCCTCATGTATTGCTGATGGGAATGTAAAATGTATAGCCACTTTGGAATACAGGGCAGTTTCTTAAAGTATTAAACATAAACTCATCATACATTCCAGTAATTATATTGTTAGGTTATCTACCTACCTACCTATAAGAAATGTCCAAAAAAGACTTGCAAATGAATGTTCATAGCACTGATATCCATAATAGTAAAAAACTGAAAGCAATGCAAATGTCTATCAAGTGATGAATGTATCAGCAAAATATGCGTATCTATACCATGGAATATTATTCAACAATCAAAAGGAATGAAATATGAATGCATATAACATAGGTGATCCTCTAGCCATACTCTTAAAACTATATCATATGATTCCATTCATCTGAAACATCCAGTAAGAATAAATCTATGGAAACAGTAAGCAAATCAGTGGTTCTTTGGGCCTGGGATTTGGAATAAGGAGTAACAGCAAATAGATTTGAGGGATGTTTTGGGTGATGGAAAGTTCTAAAATTAGATTTGGGGGGTGTGGGTGGCTCACTCGGTTAAGTGTCTGACTCCTGATTTCAGCTAAGGTCATGATTTCACGGTTTGTGAAATGGAGCCCCGAGTTGGGCTCTACCTTGACAGCACAGAGCCTGCTTGAGATTCTCTCTCTCTCTTTCTCTGTCCCTCCCCTGATCGTACTCTCTCTCTCAAAATAAATTAACTTAAAAAAATAAAATAAAATAAAATTAGATTTGGGTTATGAATGAACAATTCTATAAATTGGCTAACAATTATTTACTTGTCATAAAGGGGGATTTTATTGTATATAAATTATAATAGGCCATAATAAGGCTGTTTAAAAAGACTATATGAATATTTATTTTTATTTTTCCTCCAGATAACCTTAAATAAACTAATAACAAAAGTAAATTTAATGACTTTGTATTAATGATTTTTTTCAGTAGTAACAAGAAATTCTATCAAGAAATAGCCAATCTGGGCCTTTTTTAGTTTGCAGAAGTATATAAACTAATTGATTTTCTTCTTTTGTAAAAAACAAAACTGTAAGTAAGCAAAAAATTTGCAAGACTAATTACTCATTTTCAGCAATTTTACACCACTATATATTTGTCAAACTAGAGAGCCATCCTATAATGTAAATAGATAAAATATTTTAGTTTATTTCGAAAGGTAAAGAAACTTAAGGCAGCATTGAGTTAAATGATTTGTCAAGTCATAGGACCTCAGAATTGGAAGAAAACTTTGCCCCTAGAATAACTACTTACTATTTAACGCCCCTTTACAATCCTTCCTAAGAGCTCATCAAATCTTTGTTGGAACACTTTCATAGTAGAGAACTTGCTATCCTCAAGAGGGGAAGTTTCCATCTTTGCAAAGCACTAATAACTAGAAGGACCAAACATGGACCTTCATAGCTTCTATCCATAATATGAAGTCATTTGGTGGAGATTTATACCAATCTCCAGATATCCTGGTTTCCACTACTTCACACAAATGTACCACACAAGTATCGCATATAAAAAAATGTGGATTGACACAAGCCAAATCTCCATCATATATAAATTCCTTGAGATGTGGGACAGAGTTCATCATATATACCATTGTATCCATAGAATCCATCACTGCATCTGGCAATTTAGGTACTCAATCAATGATTTTGAACTAAACTGATAATTTTATAACACAAAACAAGCATATGTAAATCGCCTGAGCAATTTTTCCACATCTGTATTCCATACACATTTATTTAGTGCTACTGTTTTGCAGAAATTAACATCCCTTCTTATTATATGTGACATACAAACAAAATATAAGAAAGTGTTAGACTAGGTAAGTTAGGGACTAGGTGATAAAGTTAGTGATTTTATTGATGTGACCAAAAATGACCCTGCAACATGCCACATGATGTACAATGAACTTCGCTTTACAACCACTTTTATTATTAGAAAAGAATATTTTGACAGCCTACGTCACCTAATTTAGAATCCAAGTTATTAGAAGGCTTAATTCATGAGAGGTTTTATTTTGAATTGCACAGTGATTACATGAGTCATAGAAATAACCAACATAACCTGAATTATTAGGGTGAGAATAATACCTGTCATGTTACATATGGAAAGGCAACATGTTGCAGTGCAATAACACACACATTTTAGAAGTCAAAAGACCTACATGCCTGGCTTCTATTAGCTGTAGGCAACTCATGCAATAACTTCACTTTGCTCATCTATGACAACAACAGCATTACAAATCCTGCTACATATGCATCAAAATATAATCATAAAGATCAAACAAGATGGTATGAAGGCAACTGGGAAACTGAAGTGCTAAACAAAAGTGACAGAGAAAGATTGCATTAAATTGCTGGAGATTTGCTTATCCATATTTATTAAATTACATGACATAATGCTTTGATAACCAAAATGTTCAATTCCCTGTGAAATAGCAAGTTTGTTCTATTTTTTCGTGTCAGCAATTTTACAAATGGCTGTCATTATTCAATAGGAAATACTATGCCTTAAATACTAGAACAAGTACTTTATACCAAGAGAGTGCAGAGTAAAAAGATTCTTTCCTTGTAACAAGCACTTGATAAATATATTCATTTGAAGAGATGCTCTCCGACATCCTTAAATTATCATTTGGGAGAAAATTAATTCTATGGCAACTTCCAAAAATTATTTGTATCTTCACTGATTTTTTATTTAAAATTTAGCATAATTCTTAATTAGTTTTTTGAACCTTGAACACTGTTGGGAATCTGACAAAAGTTAGAAAATCTAGTAAAAAGCATATATGCACGCCCATTTTAAATTCTGCTTACAGTATCAGTAGATTCAGGGGCTCTGCAGCCTAAGAATTGAGGTACAGTCCACAGATGCCACGTTCAGAACCTCTGTTTCAAATTTTCACGCACATTCTTAATTATACAATTAAAGGCTATAGAATAAGTGAAGCTCTCCCCACGAACCTCCTCTTTCTTTGGTTCTTTAAACAACATTTCTTTACATTTGCAAATTTGCAGCTTTTATTCTTACCATAGTGGTGTATCCAGCAAACAAACAACACAAAGTCATTATTCAATATGAGACAGCACTTGTAAATAGTAATGAGGTGGAAAATTAATTAAATGTGGCTGAAAATTATAAATTATTTAATGTTACTTCAAAATTCTGTCAGTAAATAAAGCTGCAGGATGGGGTGGGGATGGGGAGTCTTTCTGGAAGCACTTTACCTTTTGCAAAAGTATCTCTAGAATTCAAAATAGCAGCCACACAAATGTTTCAGGAACTTAGGTCAAAGCCTTTTTATTCCTCTTTGGAAATTAGCAATAGTGCTGGTTCCAAATACTTTGCACAGTTCCTATAAATCTTGTGATATGTTATAAATGAATCTGGTAAGTAAATTTATGAAGGTATTGAAGGCCCCAGCCCTCTTTGCCAGGCCCTTAGAGGAATTTGACTCTCCAACAATACTGCTAATTAAAATCTTGCCTACAGACAACCAAATTCAATGTGTTCAGGGATATTTTCCGTGAAAGTAACACCACAATTTTAACATTAAAAAAGTGTTTTAATTCTCAACCACTTTAATGCAAATACAATCACCAGCATAACTGAGATCTTTCCCTGGATTAATCAGGTAACTAAGCCACATATACAGAAAAAAATGCTTTTGGTGATGGAAAAATGGAAAACATACCTGAATCAATCTCTTTTATAGTTCTATTCAGCTAAAGTATTTCACAGTAAAACTACAATCAGATTTTTATTTTTCATCTGGAAAGAGCTTTTACACATGACACACTAGGAAAATCTGTTTTGAGCTTAAAATTGATATCTGCTTACATTATAACAGATTGTGTAATCACTGGATCTAAAACACTCAGCAGCCTGCCTGTGATTAGGAAACAAGGATTCATGTCCTACAGGCAGTCTGCTTGTCAGGTTTTTTCTAGGGAATTAGTCCTCATTTCCGTCCTCCCTGATCCTTAAAAAAACAGATTTTTTTCCCCCAGAGAGTAAACTTGTTGAAAGATTTTACTTTCTCGAACACCTATGGCCAAAATATATCCTGTTTACTGGCCAATAATGCAAAAATCTAATATTGTATGTTAGAAAGTACTCCGCTTTCTGTCTTTAGAAAAACCTTCAATTTAAGTGAAAATAAGGAGAAAGTTGAACCAAGAATTTGGCAACTAAAGAGATTTGACATCTAAGTATTTTTTAAATATTTTAAAATTTGTAATAGAAATATATTCTTGATTCCAAATGCCTTTCCTTGATGCCAAATAAACAATTTAGATACTATTTTCAAAATCTTATGGACAGAAATATGTCTTTAAACAATTAGCAAGAAGTGCCCATCCCCAAGTAAAAGGGTATTTCTTTTCCTCAGGCCACAGAGTAAGATTCCAAGCTTTGCATCTCAAAAGTGGATGACATATGTTTTGGTACAGTAAGGAAATTTTAGGAAGGTGGCAGAAGGAAAAAGTGTCTCTCATGCCTGCTTGGAATTTAAGCAGCCGGTTATGAAAAGCCAGCTAGCTAGCTCTAGAGCAAGGTCCAGAAAGGTGTTTTTTGTACCATGCTCTTGCCCTATCTGGTTGGTCTTGCCTTCTTCCCCCCTACAGGAAATTGCAGTACCATTTGGTTCTCTGTGCCCATGCCACTACAAAATCTGCACAATAAATGCCAATAAATGACCAGAATTATACGTTTGAGGTCTGTAAAATGGGATGACCAGGTCTGCTCTGTTCTTCTCCATATCCCTGTAATCTAGTACCTAGCCTTACTCAGAACAGATGCTCAGTCCATACTGATGACAAAATGAATGAATGTTGACTGAAGACAGCTTGAAAGTATTTATCCTTTCAAGGGCTTATGTGATTTAACAAGTGTCAGAGTCTCAAGCTGAAGTGATAAAGATTAGAAGGTGAATTTCAATGATCAATCAGCCTGATGGCAGAAGCATAGGAGTCCCAGGAGACCATCAAAGGCTCAAGGATCACTCCATGTCATTTACAATCAGAGATGGTTCAGTCTCTATGGGTAAGTGTGCCCTGTGTGTCTTATAGTCCTTGGTTAGGGGCTAGAAAAAACACTAGGCCTACCTCCAATTAATCTCTCCCTCATGTCAGAGAACAAAATAGATTTTTAATGTTTATTTATTTATTTATTTTGAGAGAGAGAGAGACAGAGACAGGGTGAGCAGGGGAGGGGCAGAGAGAGAGAGAGGGAGAGAGAAAATCCCAAGTAGGCTCCACCCTGTGAGCACACAGTCAGATGCTGGGCTGAAACTCACAAACTGTGAGATCATGACCTGAGTCAAAATCAAGAGTGGGATGATTAACCGACTGAGCCACCCAGGAGCCCTAAGAATAAAATACTTTTGTACTATAGTATTCATGTTTGTTGAAGCCCAACCCCAATGTGACAGTACTTGGAGGCGGGGCCTTCAGGAGGTGATTAGGCCATGAGGGTAAAGCCCTCGTGAATGGGATTAATGCCCTTTATAAAAGAGGCCCCAGAAAGCTCCTTTGCTCCCCCTTCCACCATGTGAAGTTACAGTGAGAAGACAGCCACTTGTGAACTAGGAAGTGGCTCCCACCAGACACCAAATCTGTACTTCCCAGCCTCCAGAACTATGGAAAATAAATGTCTGTTGTTTAAACCACTCAGCCTATGGTATTTTTGTCACAGCAGCTCAAATGAGCTAAGACATATGACAAAGCCTGGGAGGTGGGCTGGAAGTAGATAGTAGACACTGAGGAGGAGAGAGCTTCCCAGAGAACTTGAAAGAAGTCTGTGTGATACTTTCTTCATCACTAAGCACCTTTTCTCTATTTTCCTTCTGACTTGTTCACTAATTTAGGGTCCATACCTAAACACCTCTGGACAGACTATAGTAAGCTATCCTTTTTTTAATGCTTATTTATTTTTGAAAGAGATACAGAGAGAGAGGGAGAGATCTTGAGTGGGGAAGAGGCAGAGAGAGAGAGATACAGAATCAGAAGCAGGCTCCAGGCTCTGAGCTGTCACCTGAGCAGGGCTCAAGCTCATGAGCTGTGAGATAATGACCCAAGCTGAAGTTGGTTGCTCAACAAACTGAGCCACCCAGGCCCCCCAGTAAGCTAACATTTTTGAGCAATTACTATCCGCCCAGCCTTGTTCTAAGTGCTTGTCATACAATCTACACAATAATTCTAAAAACAGGTATTATGTAACCTCCCCCTTCCCCACTCCATGAATGAACTATGCCCAAAGTAACGCAGCTTATAAGAAATAGAGCCAGAGAAACAAAATAAATAACAATTATTGATAGCTCATTATGTATTAGGGCTTTATATACAGTATTTCATTATTTCTCACACAATCCTATGAAACACATACTTCTATTATTTCCTCTTACAAATGTACAAAATTGGACTTGAAATGGTTTTGTAACTTACCCAAACCTACACAGCTAATAAGTGACAGGGCCAGCCTAGGGATGCAGGATTCCAAGTTCCTTCCATTTACCCAGTCCTCTGTCCTCATCACACACAGGTTCCAGGATCATAAAAAGGCTAACATTTATGGAATCCCTATTACATGTCAGGTATGCTCCTAAATACCTATATTAACTCAGTTGATCCTCCATGAGCTGGGTATAATTACTATTACTATTACTGATGCCATTTTGCATTTTGAAGAAATTGAGGCAAACCAATTTTCTCAGACACATGATGAAAAAATGTCTACACTTAGGCTTGGACCCAACAGCTTATCTTCAGACTCCATGCTCTGAACTATTGCAGCATTATGCTGCTTCTGAATGTTCATATGACTAAATTTAAATAGCACTTATTTAGAAATCATATTCATATACCCACTAGAAGTTAACCCTAAGTCCAAAGCATTTTATCATATTCCAGGTAAGTTTTATGCAAAAATAGCATAGCTTCCCCATTTCCTATATTTTCATGGTAAAGCTGGGGTGGAGAGGACTTCACAAAATTTAAAGGGCCAGACACTGGTTTAGGGACAAGACAGGAGAAGCTGGAATATTGACACCTTTTGTCTACAGGAAGCTTGGGAAGACATTCCTGCTTCAGCACCCCTCCTGGCTGAGGACCAGGAAGGGTTGGAGAAGTGTGTCCAGCTGGAGAAGTGAGAGTGAGGCACTGAGCTGTGATGAAACTGCTAGATGGAGTTAATCCTGGTAGGAAGTTCTTTGGAATCCTACCCCAAAGATGGAGCAGGCAGTGGGACATCTTCAGCTAACTTCCCTTTCAGGGAGATAGCAGGGAGCTGGAAACTCCAGGCCTTTCCTTCCAATATAGCACCCTGGACCTCAATCTTCTACTTGTGTCCTTTCATCTTTGGTCACACCTCACTTAGAACTTGCTCCCTGGCAGCAAAAGGCAGAAGTCATTATGTATTTGCACTGTGTATCATTGTTATTATTTTGTTAATTAGCTGAATTGATAGAGCACTGAATTAAACCAAATTAGCAAATTTTTCCATGGGTATGCCCCCATCTGTAATAGTTACACTCTTTTAAAGTATTACCAACTAATCCCTAGAGAAACTGGGATGGAGGGAGGAGAATATTTATTTATTGGTTGATTTATTGATTGATTGATTTAGTATTATTTATTTCATCTCCATTTAGAAAAGGTATGTGCTGTGTACTTTATTTCTAACTCTCGGCAGGTTTCACATGATCATGACTTACAGAAGTGATGAAAATATGTTAATTAACAAGGTTGTAACTCCCTAGCTGTGCTCTTAGTGTGATCCATGCTGTATATTAGTGGGAGGTGGGGGGAGAAGGTTAAATGATATGCAATGTTTTACACTGCATAATAATTGTTACATTTTGACATGAAATCAAACATACCAATACTAGAAAAGGAGTGCCCCAAATGCCCACTCAAAGAGCCAGTGGTGTTTTTGAGGAATTTTAAGCTCCCTGGATTATAGGAGGTCATGACTAAGAGGATGAGTGGTAGGTAGGTTGGCTGGGGAAGTTTGACCCAAAAATCTGGTGCAACATTCCACAAAAATAGGATAGTTATTAACGAGTGGCAACAGTGGGGAAATGATTACTGTGGGTTTGAAACAAAAAATTAGTAAATCATAACACTAAATGGAGAGGCCTGTGGCAGGTCTTGGAAGTGAGTTTAGAATTCTGCAGAACTGAGCTGTGGTTGCAAGTGAGAAACAGGCTGGTGGGCCCCCATGGCACCTGACTCTGCCTGGCCCTGGGTGCTTCAGGGAGAAGAAGCCTGCAGTACAGCCTAGAATCTTTCCTGCCAGTACAGTACACCAAGGGCCTTGCCCCTTTCTTCTCTTGCCTTCAGAGCCACCTCTGCAGCAAACCCCAGGCTGAGAAGTGCTCTGGGGACCTGGGCTCCACCACTGGGTTGCACCAGCAAGGAGGGTGCAGCTTCCTTGGTGAACTCGGTTGAGGCAGGGGGAAAGAAGGGGCACCCTGGCTGTGTTTGAAGATGTGTGGTCCACAACATATACCACTTACTTGATTGTTTCCTGATACCTGAAAACAGTAAAGATCTACATGTTACGTGAAAATGTACCGTATTGAAAAATAAAAATACAACCCACAAATTGCACAAAAATTCGTATAAGCATGATTGTTTTACAAAAGGAGGCAAGAACACATTAGAAACGGGGTGTTATATGATTGAAACAGTCTGCAACGCATAAATGTTTCTAAAACTCTCCCAGAATTCCTGCCTGGTTTGTTTAGAATCCAGATGGTCCGCATTGTGTATTTTCATGTAACCAGCCATCCTAGCTGCTTGGGAATCCTGTGATGGTCACTAAACGGACTGCTGGCTTCACAATAGACAAATGACAGAAAATTAGGCATGAAGAGATGACAGAATCTCCTTCCTTTCCATACTAAATGTCTTGAATGTGAAGACTTGCTATCAATTTTAAGAGGAAAGTTTTTTGTTGGAGGTGAGCACCAAAATAGCATTGATTTATGACAAACCTATCCAATTCCATTAAAATGAACACAGTAGTTTCAGGCACTAATAAGTTATTACAACACTAGGTAATAAGGCAGTTCCCTTCATGACTTGCTTTATAGCATGGGTGCTGACTGGGCTCCTTCAGTTTTCCTGGCTACTGTTAAGATTATGCTCACAAAAACATACATAGATGATACTCTTTTTTATATAATACAACATTTCAGATTAAAAAAAATTTTTTAACGTTTATTTATTATTGAGAGACAGAGAGACACAGAGCTTGAGCAGGGGAGGGGTAGAGAGAGGGGGAGACACAGAATCCGAAGCAGGCTCCAGGCTCTGAGATGTCAGCACAGAGCCCCACGCGGGGCTTGAACTCACAAACTGCGAGATCATGACTTGAGCCGAAGTTGGTTGATTAATCAACTGAGTCACCCAGGAGCCCCCAGATTTTTTTAATGTTAAGACTGAAATGAATGCAAAGAAAACAGGCCAGGGTATTCAGAGAGGAAAACTAAACTCAGTAGATGCCAATGTCACAGCTGTGAAGACGACCCTTGGGGGTTCTCCTGGGTGGTGTCAGCAGAGGGAAGCCTATAAAATCTCAATCTGTTTTTGTATGAGCAAAGACATGCCTCATAAGTTGAAGCAGGGATTTAAATTAAAGTCCTGCTCAAGCTGAATTGTCTACATGTGGATAGGAATATCTCAAGATTGACTGTATAATCAAGTTCTAAATGTTATATTCTGGTGTAGGGGGCTACAGGAGTTTTAAAGCGAGTCAGTTCTCCACTAAGAACCATCACTATAACTCTGACCTACCTCCTTCTTGATGCTTCAGATTTCTCTCTTGGAAACTGGAGGAGAACAGAAGATTCCCTGGGTCTATCCATATCTAAAATTCTATCACTCCACAAGTATACACTGGAGCCATGGAAGCCTCACTAGGTGGTTGGGGGACCAGGTGGCAAACGGCAGCCAGACTCTGAAGAGAAGTGAAGGGTATAAAGTTTGATAAAGCCTGTTTTTAAGATGTGGAATAGATGCAGCCTAAGTCACAAATAAGATAAGTTTGAGAAAGCCAATAAGGAAACCATACTTTTATCATATACATTAAAAAATTTTATTAAGTACCTCCTCACCTTGCCAGGTACTTGGAACACAGAGGAGGTGGATTCCCTGCTTTTACCTTTCTTACAGTGTATTAGAGACATAGAAAAGCAAATATGAAGCAGAATAACAAAGGACGTGCAATGTAGATATTGCTAGGTGGTAAAGTCATGGGTGATGTTTATGATTTTATTGTTAATTCTGTTTTGTAAGTCATCCAAAATAAAATGCATTTTTCTAATGAAATATATTTTTAATTTTTTTAAGTTTATTTATTTTGAGAAAAACAGACACAGTGCAAGTTGGGGATGTGCAGAGAGAGAGGGAGAGAGAGAATCCTAAGTAGGCTCTGTACTGGCAGCTGACGCAGGGCTTGAACTCTTGAAACAGAGAGATCATGACCTGAGCCAAAACCAAGAGTTGGACACTTAACCGACTAAGCCACCCAGGCACCCCAGTAATGAAAAAATACTTTTTAAAAATAAGAAAATATATTTTAAAAAGATACTTCACATAAACATTAGATTTTATGTTAGCAGGGTGGTATTACAAAATCCTTTGAGAGTTAACAGAAGAGCTACCTGAAGCTCAGGTTAAGTAGCTTATTAAGATCACAGAGCTATAGTGAAAAACCAGAAAACTGGCATGCACATAAGTATATCTTACCAAAGTTTTGTTTGTTTGTTTGTTTTAAGCAGGAGAGCTAGGATTAAAGCTAAATCCTCTAAGTCTCCAAATTCCAGGCTCTTTCTACCACCTGACAGTGTCTAGTAATAACAGTATACAATCTCGAGGATCAAGGTAAGAACTGCAATACATTCAGTCATAAAAAATGAAATGGGAGAAACCTGTGTAAAAAAAACTTCTTCAAAAATGTGAGTCTTACTGTCTTGCTTTTACTCTCCTGTATCACTCTTAATTTTTTTAAATTTCTTCCTTTCAATGTTTTCTTCTATCTCTATTAAAGACATAAATAATATTTGGGAAAGAAATAAAGGGAAAAAATAACATATTCCCACTATACTAAAATGACTATTGTTGATAATGTGGAATGTTTTTTTCCTAGAGTTTTAGGGGTTTTAAAAATTATTATAATTATACTGATACCTAATTACAAGTCTTTGGTGGGTTTCTGCTATAATTACCCAAAGTTATCATTAAAAATTTAGTCAACAATAAGGGAACAGCCCCAAACTAAAAGATTAAGAAATATATCAAATAAACAATCTAAGATCAACACTTCCATAACACTATGCCATTAAACACTAGACACGTGAAAGGCTCATTCAGAAAAAGGTTTAGTGGTAAGAGAAATTTAGGGAACATTTCAGATTCTTATCCCATTTTTGGAGATTCACAGTGCACTTTGCAAAAATCTGAGAGAAGCAGTGTTTAAGGAAGAAAAAACTTCTTTAAATTTTAACTCAACATTTCCTAAATTTATTTGCGCATAAAAATTTAAAAAATATTTTACACTCATTAATGCCTTTTGGAATAGGAACAAACTTGAGGATACACTTTTCCAGTGCTAGATTTTAAACGACAACGTTATTAGACCTGACTACCCATGCCATACAGTACCCAATAGGAAAAGACAAGTAGCTTCCAAGATCAGCTGGGCCAGAAGCGAGAGGAAAGTGGGGACACTGTGGAACTCTGTGCACTTGGAAAATACATCCAGAAATGCAGCATTCAGCATTCCATCCTTCCAATCTTTAAAGTGTCTGTTTAACAAAATATTTCAAGATTCTAAATTTTCCCTGTCAGAGATGTCAGCCAATGAAAGAAGCCTGGAGAAATCACTAGCAGAAGGTGAAACATTGACATTATTTGATGATTCTTCCTTTATTCTTATACATTTCCTTCTTAACCTTGGGGCCTTAAAAACATTCTTGTTTTGTTTCACCCTATTCCTATCTCTATATTCAAGTACAAAAGTCTGTTGATCCTACATGTAGCATATCTTTCATGTTCTTCCTTTCGTCTCTATCCCACCCTCTCGCTTATTTACTTAATAATTCTCCTTTGGACACCTACTCCATTCTCCATTAGACATTTGCCAGAAATGTGGTATCTGCCCTGGAGAAGAACACACCTAGTCGGGGGAGACTCATTCAGGGTTATCATCTCTCACCAATACCACTGTATTAGATCTTTCTTGCCCTCAGGCCCTTGTACTCTAGTGTATCCTCTAAAATTCCCATACTTATTCATTCAAAACCTAAATATGATCATGTCACTCTCTGTCCTGAAGTCAAATAATGGCTGCCAAATGTTATCTATGTACATTTAGGTTGAACTACATAAAACTGTCAATATTCCTACTAAGATGACAATTTTGCGTGGTTCAACACAATAAAATGAAATTTCCATTTTTCCATTTGTTGGCTACCGTTTTATATGAAAATCTTGAGAAGGATCTTTTCCAAATCTGAAAGGCATTTTAGATATCATCAAAAATATAGACTATGAGGCATAAATAAAATCTGTTTTGTGAGCCCCAAATCAAAAGCCATAGGGCACACCCTTCAATTTCTGGCAGTGATTTAAAATCTAGACGCTTCTCACATGGACAACTCTGTGGTTTGCTCTAGCATCAACTCCTGCTACATGTATCCATAACCCAATAAACTTCCTGCATGTTCCAGTTTTTTTCTTCATGTTCTACTTCCTCCTTGGGTTATTATGAGGAGTAAAAAATATACATAAAAAAATAATCTATGTAAAGTAGGTGACAGATTACATTTACTATTAGCAATAGGCCTAATTCTCACTTTTGCAAAAACAAACAAACAAACAAACAAACAAACAAACAAACAAACTTCACTTACAACCCCATTGGAAGTAATCTCTCTGCACTGTTCTCCTAGCATTTCCTTTGTATCTCTAATAAAGCACATATCAGGGTCTATCTTGACTTAGAATTATTTATGCATGTGTCTATTTTCTACCCTGGATTATGGACCCCTTCTGAGCAGAGATCATATTTTATTCATGTTCTCACCTACATTGGGCAGAGGGCCTTGCACTGTGAAAGCAGTTTGCCATGCAAAAAGCACTATCAACTTGATGATGATTTGCATCAAGCATATGCTGAATTGTATTGAATTCTTTGTTAGTGAGGGTCAATACCACTCCTCTCTGGGAATAATGGTCATAAAGTTAGAAGTTAGGAAATTCTTCTTTCAATGAGAAGGACTGCCTGGATGGCAGATATCTGGAACCCAAATGCATTGTTCTCCCTAGTACAATTCTACTTTCCTAAAGGTAGAATTATCTTTTTGCCTTAATCATAGTGTAAGTAAATAGTCACCTTTCCTAATGCAACATTCATTTCCTCTCTTATGGTTTCTTAGACAAAGACATGAATGCATAAAATCCCAATTATCTAAGTAATTGGGACAGTGAAGAGTTAAGGAAGCATTCAAGACAATGCATGGTCTATGACTTCTTTTTCAGTGTTTTCAGAATTCAAAGCTATTGAGAAGGGCAAACCATGGAGGGCCATTCCTGTGAATTAATTCTGCTCTTAGTCCAAGCCTTTCCTTCACACTTAAGGAGAATAACATCCATGGAAGTGAAGAAACATGCTCAAAAATATTGTGGTGAGAGGCAACATTGCTGTTGTGATGGATTTAGGCCAACCTATATGGAAAGCAAGGGGTCACTTTGAGATGGTTCCAGAATCTTTTAATTTTAGGCATCATATTTTTCTGATCCCAGGAGTTATGTTACCCTTGCTGTCAAAAAACTGACAGAAGGACAGTCCAGGATAGACAAGAGAGTAAAATTGTAGCTTTAAATGCTGTTCTATGAGATGCTGCTCCTGGTGGTTTCCAGAAAGCCAGAAAGGCATTAAAACCAAAGACTGCTATGGAGAAGGTCACTTTGAAACTCAAGTTTTGAGAGCATCATATGGTATTTTAGACATTAGAGGAGATAATCTTTATTGTTCTATGGAACTTGCAGCTGATAGGACCAATTGCAAAATGCTAGGCAACCTTGACTCACCTGACATGGAACCAGAGGAGCCAGAGGCACGAAAGTGTTCATTTT